>NC_056572.1:36715567-36720766 GCF_018340385.1 Cyprinus carpio | reverse complement strand
TCCATTGAATTTCGTGCTGTTTTACTTCCTTTTCCGGGTCAGAACATCTACATTTGGTAGTTTCAGCCATTTCAGCAGTGTATAGTGTAAATGCAAAAATCGGATACGGGTCACTTTTAAAAGATGATGTAAGCAGGTCGTCAAAAAAATCGGATATAGTCAGAAAATCGGATTTGGGTATCAAGACCTGCAGTGTAAATGCAGCCAAAAAGAGCCATCAATGGTTCGAAAGCAAAGTACAAAGGAGAGATTGGGGACCACTTTACCCACGACGACTCTGGCAGGGGATCCAGCACCTCACTAACTACAACAGCACTACCCAGAGAAACTCTGACTTCAGCGCCTCACTGGCAGAGGAACTTAATTGTCTCTTTGCCTGCTTTGAAGTGAGAGTGACAGAGTACTCACACCCACCCTCAACGGACATGTGCCTCCATTCACAATACAGGAACACAGGGTAAGGGGTGTGCTCAGGGCTATTAACCCAAGGAAGGCCGTAGGCGCCACCGAAGATGGTGTGTACAACGGATGAAGATTGACTTTAATCAGAGAGATGCACCGCAGAGCCAAAACTAGCTCTGCTGGTTCCTGTCACAAAAGGGCTGTGCTTCGTAAAAACCCTGGTACCACTGTATTACCAGCGACCATTCCCCAACCGCTTACTGGAAGCTCTCAGGCCCAAACTGCAACCAAACCTGTATCCCACTACCCATCCAAGGATAGCTTAGCATTAAGGTTTGCCTTTAAATTATCTAAGCCACCCTCAGTTTTCACTCCACACCAGTATTTTGATTGGTAACCGAGTGGCCTTGAGAAGGGCTGGTGGTGAGGCAGTCCAACGAAATGTGGCCACGATCTTTCCTCAGGGGGTAAAGCGCGTTCTGAACTCTCAGTCAAATTCACATACAGTCGGAGGCGCAAAGAATGTTCTACATGAAGGGCAATCACTATCTTAAATTGGAGTACATCAGCATGCTTTCACTCTTCTGGAACACACAGCAAATCATTACGGTAGCCCAAACTCTTTGAGGCAGTTTAAGGTTCCGTTCTCACTCGTACTCTTCTAGATCTGTCCTCAATCCTTCTGCCTGTTGATGAAGGACCTTTCTGAACAAACAAACGATCCATTAAGGACCAGTTAGGTTGGGCAAGGGGATCACTACAAATAGCATGTCTGCCCCACAAGAGTCCATACGTTCCTGCCAGAGTTCTTAGCTCAAATACAACTGTTTTCAAAAGAAACACAACCAATGGGGCATGCTAAATACAAGGTCTTTTTCAGGATCACTTACAAAAAATCACAGGGTAGGGTGGAGTGTTGAGTCAGGGGTGTGAAGACTAACAAAACTCTGCTAGCGCACATTGGCCATCTCACAGGAGCCGCGGGCCCGGAAAACCCTGTTGAGGCAACGATACTTCCTTCACAAAGCGGTTAACACATCCAAGCCATACGGTGTCCCCCAAGGGGCTGGTAGGCGAAGTACCACTTGATCTTAACCTTTACATTCATGACTCTCACTCAGGAGGGGGCGGGGACGGCTTAAACGGAGGAGTAGCAGGGAAGTTCAGAGGGGGACCTGGCAAGAATGGGGTTGGGGGCAAAATTAAAGCCTGAAAGCCTGAGACCGGTCTTCGTACCAAATCCAAGAGAGCTCGTTAAATGGAATTTTCGAGAAAGCCAAACTTGGAGTTCACAACCAAACCACTGGCAACAGGTGGGGTCTGCATGGGACCGGAGGGTTGTCGGCATTCTTTCAGATTCCCCTGGACACCATAAAACGATTTGCTGAAAAAGACTTCTCCCTGGCCATAAAAAAAACACCTCGGCGAGCCTGACAGAAAACAAAGCGACCCAGCGGCGGGGGATCTATTTCTTGGGGGATTCTTCAGGAAGAGCAGCACCTGCAAACAATCCAATGGCTGCTAGTGGGCGTCTATAAGCTTGGTTCCATCAATTATGTGTATAACTTCTTGTCTGCATCTTTTCCACATGGTCTTTGCTAGCAGCTCAGCAGCAGATAAGAAAAGTCTCCAGAGGTTGGTGATCAATCCAGCCTAGCAATATCAAGACTCTCATGTTGGAACCTATTGGGTTCCTTAAAAAAGGATTTTATACTTCACCTTCGTACTTACGAAGGGCATCCAATGCAGACGACCATTTAAAAACAGGATCCCTGCCCTCGATCCGGACCCAGACACTCAAACTTGTGAAAAAACTGAATGCCACTTCTTGGTAAAACATGTCTTAGATCCATCAAAAAAGGGCACGGGGGGAACTCTAACATGGAGGGGATTTTGGCTCAAACTACAGAACCGCTTGTACTGCCCCAAGCCGATAGTTACGGGAAGCGTGAACAATTTGCCAGATCTTAAAAAACAAATAAATTCTAAAACGAGGAAATGCACAAATCTGATGGGGCTATTTATATCTCAACCTGCACAGGTTAATACCCCCTGTATACCTCAGTGTGCTCTTACTCTGTAAATGTTCACACTTTATATTATTCAGTTCTTTTGACATTCTGTTGCACTTACCTCTTCATAGTGTGCAATATTATGTCTATTGTAAAACATTCCTATGCAATATTTGTCCACTCACTGGAGCCTTTAGAATGCAAACAATGCAACATGCACATCTTTTCTGCTATGTGCCAACTGTGCGATAATGTGTGCAATACGATATTTAATAAGACTTAAATTTGCACTATTGCCTTGTTTGTATTGGTTTGTGTATTGTTTGTCTTGTATTGTGTAGTAACATAACATAACATATTTTTTTTCTTCTTCTTCTTCTCTGTATTACAGATGTTTAAGTTACATGTGACTGCACTGTTAGAATTGTTCAAATTTCACTATACTTGTATAGTGACAATAAAGAATCTTGAATCTTGAATAAGGATGTCTTTGTATCTAGAGACATCGCTTGAAAAAAACTTAGGCAACCCTTAAAGTGGGCGGTCAACCTAAGGATCAATTTACACAAAATTTGCTTTTTAGCTACTCTTAAGGAGAAACGGTGTGTAGAAAAATGGTCTCCTGCAGCTAAAAGTGGAGGAATCATAATGGCGGGATGGACTGGAAGTTTCCTTCAAACCCTTAAGTGCCCATTTCCGTCATTCAACGGTAGATTACAAAATAAAAAATTTAGTGGGTTGGGTTAATTTCTTTAATCTTTGGGTGTGATTGGACTAGACAAAGGGGTTAACTATAGCTTCTGCTGGTTACGTCAAGGACACTGAACAACTCCGAGTGACCACGCCTCTTTATCATCAGACATGGACCCAATAAAGAGACTGAATAAACTCTAACCTACTATATGTAATGGTGCAACATCTCATGGAGTTTATTTAAATAGAAATGTTATTTGTTGTTGGTTGTTGTTTGTTGTTTGTTTGTTGTTCAGCTCAGCCCTGCATGCTCGGTCTTCACATGTCAGTGTCAGGCCGGTTTATAATTTTGAAGACTTTGGGTACTTTTTCAATTTGTGTGTTTAGGGAATGTGCCGAAAGTCCAGCCATGCAATGGTGTTTATTCCTGGCTTCTACTTATGAACACAATGTATTTATGATCTATATAAATATCTGCAAAATAAACTTTTTTTTTTTTTATTTGCAAAGCTATAAAAGTAATGCATTTTTTTTCTTTTTTAAATATTTATTTAATGTAAATATTTTTACTTCCTTACTAGAGGTTTAAAAAAAAAGACAGGAAATGAGGAGGAAATGATGCAGCTCTGGTTATAAATGAGGCTGGTAAACCTTTCCTATTTCTCATGTCACTTGCTTTCAGCTGATGAGGTGTCTCATGCTTAAGGTATGAACAAGTTCTTATTCACGTTGATTATTAATGCTACTTAGACTGAAGAAACGGTGTAGGGATTCATTTGAAACAATTTCAATCAGAATTTGCTGTACTTCACAAATAATTACAAAGCTACGGTACCGGAGGTAAAAAAGAATTAGTAAGTATTTTTTCTTGAAGTTTTCTTCAAACCCTTAAGGCCCATTTCCATCATTCAGGTATATAAATAACATTGGTGTTGGTTGGTACTTTATCTTTAGTGTGAGTGACTAGAAGTCTAACTATAGCTTCTGCTGGTTACATCAAGGAACTGAAACCTCCGCTTGCCCATCCTCTTTCTACTCAGACATGGACACATACAAGCACTGAATAAACTATAACCTAATAATATTTAATGTTGCAACATCTCAGTTGATTTTATTTAAATCAGAAATGTTATTTGTTGTTGTTGTTTGTTTGTTTGTTTGTTTGTTTGTTTTTTCAGTCCAGCCCTGAATGTAGGCCCTCACATGTCAGTGTCAGATGTTTGTATTTTAAGACTTTGGGTACTTTTTCACTTGTGTGTTTAGAATGTGTCATCAAAGTCCAACTTACATGCAATATGTGTTTATTCCTGGCTTTCATTTACAATAATGTATTTATGATCTATATAAATATCTGCAAAATAAACTTTTTTTTTTATTTGCAAAGCTATAAAAGTACGATTTTTTTTTTCTTTTTTAAATATTTATTTAATGTAATATTTTATCTTACTAGAGGTTTAAAAAAAAGACAGGAAATGAGGAGGAAATGATGCAGCTTGGTTATCTTAATGGGCTGGGAAACCTTCCTTATTCTCATGTGTCCTTGCTTTCAGCTGAAGAGGGTCCTGCGCTCAAGTATGAACAAGTTCTTATTCAAGTTGAGCTTAATTTAATGTTACTAGACTGAAGACAAATGGTGTAGGGTTTCACAGTTGGAAACACTTTTCAATCAGAATTTGCTGTACATTTCACATATTACAATGAATGAAAATTTGATGGTTAAAAAGAATTAGTAAAAAGTTTCTTGTTCTTGAAGTTTTCTTCAAACCCTAAGGCCCAGGTCCGTCATTCAGATATATAAAATACCACATGGTGTGGTTGGTACTTTATCTTAGTTGTGAAGTGATTAGAAGTCATGTACCACTCTGCTTCTGCTGCGTACATCACGGAACACTGAAAACCTCCCATGTTGCCCCTTACTATTTATAATAAGCCATGGGGACACGATACAAGACTGAATGAACTTTAACCAATAATGTTAATGTTGCATCAATCTCAGTTGATTTTACAGACGCAAATCAGAGAAGTTTCATTTTGGATTTAAATAAGGTACACAACAAAATACCCAAATTTAAGGGTACGCATTCACATGATA
>NC_056572.1:36714227-36715090 GCF_018340385.1 Cyprinus carpio | reverse complement strand
TCACCAAGAGCTTGTAACACTCCAAAGAGAAAGGAAAAATTGAAATCGCATCATATGACCCCTCTAAAGCTTGTAACACTCCAAAGAGAAAGGAAAAATTGAAATCGCATCATATGACCCCTCTAAATGAGTAAGAGTCACAAGCATAAGGAAAACAAAGGGAACAATAAAATCTAAAGAAAGTGCATCAGTCTTGACGAGTCGCAGCGCCAGAAATCACTGTTGTTTGGCAAATAAATAATTTTGCATACCTATTCCCAACATTTTATTAAGATTTAAGTTACATCTCAAATGACAATGGATCAATTTATAATCATATAAAATCATATAATCAGTTTCTATTAATTAACCCGCTAACTCAAATATCCAGGATATGCAAGGTATTCACAGCTTATATGGACGGAACACAATGTAGGCAGGGGCAGACTGGCCATCTGTGTTTTCCCGGTGGCCCGACACACTTTGGGGCCGATACTTTGGCCCATCACGCAGGGACAGCGGTGCATCAGGTTTGTCTTCTGTATTGGCAACATAAACCCAATCACAATGGGCCATAGACAGAGCAATGAAGTATCTTGCTCCTCCTAAAGATATATTGCTTTACCCCTGGAAATATGTGGAAGTATTACAAAGTCTGTAAACATGATGCACAAAACCAAAGAACATACACTGGAATAAAGACAGGCGCAAAGAAGAACAAATAGCATCAAGCAGAGGAAATACTGTACAGGCGGATCCAAGCCTTGTTCACAATGTTGGAAATAATGGAAGAAAATTCTGAATATTGTTTTTTTGTTGTTGCTGGTTTGTTTTTTTCAGTCCAGCCTTGAATGTAGGCCCTCACATGTCAGTAGCAATACGTA
>NC_056572.1:36711949-36712438 GCF_018340385.1 Cyprinus carpio | reverse complement strand
GCCACAAGCCATAAACCTTTTGTAGATGTATTTCGCTACACTGGAGATCTGCTGGTCAGATGTGTGTATGTGCAACAGGAAACATCTACACAGTTGCTGTCATGTTTTGTCTATCAATAGATTGACACAGAATATGTAAATAAATAATAGATCTATGTAGCAGTTTTTTAACCGTACACTGAGTGCTAAGCTCTCCTCCACCTCTCATCGGTTTAGGACACACTCAAAGAAGAATCACAGACAAATTAGAAAGAGTGTTCAAAGATTCGATTTAAAAGTATGCACATTTCCTACCTTATTTGTAAATGAAATTAATTCTCCGATCTTTATTCTGTCTTTTTAGGTTTGTACTTAGTTATTCAAACATTAGAAAAATATGTAGTTGGTTTTCCAAGTAAAAACTGCCAAATGACGTTTACACATAATGATGGGGGAGGGGAGATGGGGATTCCCCCGGTATACGTGTCATCTACTGGATGATTATTATTA
>NC_056572.1:36710844-36711224 GCF_018340385.1 Cyprinus carpio | reverse complement strand
GAAATAGGTGTTGTGTAATTAGTTGGATTGTTTACAGTAAAAGTGATTCTAAGAGCCAGTGGTTCTGTGTTAATCAGTTAATATAAAGAACTTTCTAAACAGTTTGGTTTTCTGTGATGTTACATCAAGGAACTGAAACCTCCGCTTGCCCATCCTCTTTCTACTCAGACATGGACACATAAAAGCACTGAATGAACTGTAACCCAATAATGTTTAATGTTGCATCATCTCAGTTGATTTTATTTAAATCAGAAATGTTATTTCTGATTTAAATAAGGTTACACCAACAAAACCAAATTTAAGGGTAACATCCACATGATACTGATTTTAATTGTGTAAATAATGAAATTAAATTGAATTTTTAATAATAATAAAAAAAA
>NC_056572.1:36710334-36710582 GCF_018340385.1 Cyprinus carpio | reverse complement strand
TTATTGTTTCATTTGAAGTAACCATGTTAGAGATCAGTGTTTGCTTTAGTTGGGTTCTTGACCCTTGATTTCTGTCTTAATTTTTTCTCTGGCTGTTGTAACCATTTGTTGTAACTCAAAAGCCCAGAGAAAATATCATCAGGTGTTATACACACACTCACACTCTTAGAAGCTGCTTTTATCCAAAGCAACTTACAGTGCATTCAGGTTAGCGGTTTTTTTAATGTAACCTGTACATAGACGTTGAT
>NC_056572.1:36708351-36710080 GCF_018340385.1 Cyprinus carpio | reverse complement strand
AAAAAAAAAATGCAGCAGAGCATGCTGGGAGCCATGGATGAGTTTTGTACTACAATAGTACCCAACATGCATTGCAGCATGTTTTTTTTTTCGTCACCATTGTTGAGGTTCATATTCTAATTATTGATGTCTGTGTGTCTAGTTGCTGCCATAGAAAAGACTAAACTGTTTGGAAAGTCTTGTATATTAACTGATTATAAAAATCACTGGCTTTTTGAATTGCTTTTATTGTAATCAACTGAACAATTATACAACACGTATTTAATCAGTTTTTGGACTCTGAACAGCTGCATAATTGATGATTGTCATCACCAATATGCTGTACAACAACCAACACCTGATAACGTTTTCCATGAGTTTTTGAGTTATAACAAACATGTTTCAAGAACACATGGTTACAACAACCAGAAAAGCTAAGACAGAAGTCAAGGGCCAAGAGCGCAACTAAAGCAAACACTGATCTCTAACATGGTTACTTCAAATGAAACAATAAGTCAACATCTAAACCTTAGTTAATTCTCAATCAGATCTTCTGTAGACGTCTGACAGAAATAAAGTCAGTCTGGTTATTAATAAGTGGATGCTGGTGATGCTGTTTGTTAACAGCAGCTGTTCATCACTAAAGCTCAATCAGCACTTAATTAATCACTTGATTACATAATTGCAAAGTTTTAAAACTTACATGGTTTAAGTAAAGGCAATCTGTTTACTCAAACGGTTTGAGTTACTATGACTTGTCAGGTTTTACAGTGTAGATAAAGACAGACGCAAAGAGAGAGAACAGACGCATCAGCAGAGGAAATACTGTACAAGCGGATCAAGCTTGCTGTTCACAATGTTGGAAATAATGGAAGAAAATTCTGAATATTGTTTTTTGTTGTTGCTGGTTTGTTTTTTTCAGTCCAGCCTTGAATGTAGGCCCTCACATGTCAGTGTCAGATGTTTGTATTTTAAGACTTTTTTTTATTTTATTTGCAAAGGTATAAAAGTATGATTTTTTTTCTTTTTTAAACATTTATTTAATGTAATATTTTATCTTACTAGAGGAAAAAAAAAAAGAAAAGAAAAGAGAAAAGAAAGAAAGAAAAAAGACAGGAAATGATGCAGCTCTGGTTATAAATGAGGCTGGTAAACCTTCCTTATTTCTCATGTGTCACTTGCTTTCAGCTGATGAGGTGTCCTGCGCTAAGGTATGAACAAGTTCTTATCCACGTTGATTATTAATGTTACTAGACTGAAGAAAATGGTGTAGGGTTTCATTTGAAACAATTTTCAATCAGAATTTGCTGTACATTTCACAAATAATTACAAAGAACATGAAAATGTAAGGTAGAAAGAATGAAAAGTATTTTTCTTGTAAAATATCTCACATTTTCATCTCAAGCATGCTGGATTATTGTAATTGCTGTGTTGTAGTTGTTGTTATGGTGATGTCAGTCAGAATGGCTCCTCCTCTTCCTCTGATCTTTCTCCTCATGATTCACAGTGAGTTTTGAGATGCTTGTATGTGCTTTCATTTCTGTCATTATATCGTAGTGCAGCATGTTGTTCATGGCTCAAGAGTATTTAACATATTAATTTAGTTCCATTAATTATATTAATAAAAAGGAATGACAAAAGGAATTAAAATGTTGACTATTCCTTTAAGAATCCAAATATAAATTAAATAAACTGATTACACTGATAGTACATAAGTGTACATAGAACATAAGTGTAAGTCAAAATTAAA
>NC_056572.1:36707917-36708023 GCF_018340385.1 Cyprinus carpio | reverse complement strand
TTAACTCAAACTGTTTGAGGAAACCGATTGCCTTAAACCATTTAAGTTTTAAAACTAATAGTTGCGAGTACTCTGAACTTAATTCAGTTGAGTTCACTGAAAGAAA
>NC_056572.1:36707591-36707894 GCF_018340385.1 Cyprinus carpio | reverse complement strand
AAGGCAATCTGTTTACTCAAACGGTTTGAGTTACTGTGACTTGTCAGGTTTTACAGTGTACTAGCAGCATGAAGTCCTACATAAAGTGTGTCTATCCATCGATTTCCTTATTAATGTAATGCCAAAATAATAATGTTGTTTTACTTAGCAAATATTTATATTAATTGTAGTATTTGTTTAAATAATAAAACAAAACTTATTTCAGATGTTTTCAGTGAAAATNGAAATAGGTGTTGTGTAATTAGTTGGATTGATTACAGTAAAAGTGATTTTAAGAGCCAGTGGTCCTGTGATAATCAGTTG
>NC_056572.1:36707172-36707557 GCF_018340385.1 Cyprinus carpio | reverse complement strand
TTATACATACCCTACTGGATATAATATCAAGAAAGTGTTCTGGACCAAAAACCCTGTAAAGGGTAAAGAGCCTTTAGATCTGTCTAAGTATCCTGAATACAAACAGAGGCTTCAGTATCTGGGAGACACACAGCAGAACTGCACCATCAGACTGAGTCATGTGACACAGAAGGATGAAGACGAGTACTGTTTCAGATTCATCACTAATAAAGTTTAAGTATCCTGAATAATAGAAGACCAAACTGTTTGGAAAGTCCTTTATATTAACTGATTATGAAAAAACCACTGACTTCATGAATGGCTTTCATTGTAATCAACTGAACTAACTGTAGAACACTTATTTAGTAAGAATTTGGACTCTGAACAGCTCCATAATTGATGATTG
>NC_056572.1:36702278-36707018 GCF_018340385.1 Cyprinus carpio | reverse complement strand
GCAGATACAGCTGTGCTCTACATGGACACAGTTACATCTCTCCTGCTGCTCATCTCAATGTCACGTGTGAGTACAGATTCATTAGTACTTTTTAAAAACCTGGAAATTGTGTTTGAATGGGATGACATACGGATTTAATATGTATCCTTTATAGATGCACCAAAAAATGTCTCAGTGTCCATCAGTCCATCTGTAATAGTGGAGGGAGATTCAGTGCTCTGATGTGCAGCATTGATTCAAGCCTCATATACCGAACTTCAGCTGGTTTAAGGAGAATCAAAATACTCTGTTTGGATGCGGACGGAGTTTCCGGTGCACTACAGGTGCTTGGGCGGCTTCTACTGTGAGGCTCACAATCAACATGGATCTCAGAGATCAGACGCTGTTACTGTCACTGTTAAAGGTAAATCAATTTGACAGAAAAATAAAGATAGTGCAAGTGTTGACGATCATTAATATAAATCAGTTTCTGCTAAGGTTGCTAGAGAACCTCCTTGGCCTGTCCATTCATGTAAAATCCTTCCAGTTATTACTCATGACTCAAAACAAATGTTTTGTGAAGATAAGTAGACTGTCCAGTAGACCTAACAAGACAACTTGTATATATGTCACATGTTTTTTTGCCCATAATTATAGTGGAACTTTGCTGCCTCAGAGACAATATCAGAATTTAAATATCAATTTTTTTAAATATTTAAATAAATTGTGCATAATTGTTTACAATAATAGTTACTGAACTGAGAAATGCTATATGCAACAAATAAATAGCACAAAGCAAATATAAGTTAGTTCAAGATTGCCATCTAACATTTTAAATTTTGCAGATAATAAAAAACATTGTTTCTATTCCTATGCACATTATTTATATCATATTTAGTATTCATTTTTTCTGTTTTAGGTGGACATAATAGAGTCCTGTACACAGCTGTTGTGATTGCAGCTGGATGTGGAGTTTTATTTCTTATGTGCATCATCATGTTCATGAGGTGAGATCTTCGGTTTTATATTTTCCTACATTGGTGTACTAATTCATAATTATTAATGTGTGTTTGCGTTGACATGTTTAACTCTGCTCTACAGGAAGAGAAAAGGAAGTGCAGTGTCAGACGTCAGGCAGATGCAGGTCAGAACATACAGAAATATCCATCAGTCTTCAAAGTGAAATTACATGCGGTGCTAAAGATGTTAATATATTTTTGACTTGTTTCATATCTGAATCCAGCATCAGCAATCAGTGGGTTTTAGAAAATGCTCTTACAAGGAACTAAAGTTTACAGGAAAAGGAATCTCATGCAGGTGATTTTAGTTTCATAGTTTACTTTTCTGAAGTCTTGGCTTCTTTCTCCAGCTTCAACAGCCTTCCAGCTCTGACAGAAACCACTTTGAGGATGGTCTGTATGCCAACATCACAGATCAGACCTCAGGAAAAACTCCTGAATCCACAGATACCATGAAGCCTCAAGTACCACAACCATCCAACACATCAGAAACAATGAAAGCAATTATGAGAATCTGCGAATACACCATCCTGATTCTGCTGTGAGGTGAGAAACTTAATAGGTTTGAAACACATTTTCTCATGTGAAATCGGTTTTTTGTATATATAACAACTTGCATGATCTCTCAGAATTGACTGAACTTTGATCAGCTCCTGAATTACTTGTTTTGGCTCTCAGTCACACTAGAAAAAAGCTCGTTCTCCCTTTATATTTGATTATGTTGTTCCACAGATCCGTTGTGATGATGGATAAATCAGTGATTTACAGCACAGTCAAATGATCCAGGACCCGGCAAATGGACTGAAAATGGAGCTGGACTCCAGCTGAATGTAAACATACCTTTAAATCAAATGTTTATAATAGTGATTTAATCGTGTAAAGTCCCATCACATTTCTCCTTCTCTGTTGATTGCCTGTAGTTAAATAGGAAGTGCTGCACAGTTGTACCAACACCACAAACTAGAAGAATTTCAGTGGTGGCTTATTTACATCATTGTACCTAGATTTTTTTAAGACTGTGATTTGGCGTGTCTGTGTGGGAAGTTACAGCATCGACTAGCTGCAAAAATGCATTAAATGTTGAAACACTTTCTGTTTATAGCACATTTTGTAATTTTCCATGAATTGCAATCTCGATGTTACGTTGACGTTTGCCTTAGTCACTCTTCAGTTAGCATCTGTTTTGGTGTTTTGAGGCTGAGGCTAACTGAAGAGTGACAAAGACACACATGTAACATCGAGACTGCAATTCATGGAAAATTACAAAACATGCTATTAACAGAAAGAGTTTCAACATGCATTTTAATGCAGCTAGTCGAGCTGTAAGATTTAAATAAAGCTTAAATGTGTTTGGTGATACATTCTTACACATCCAAATCACATCTGATGGAGAATATTTGTTGATATGGTTTTGATCTGTACATCAGCTTGACCCAGTACGGTTTCACCTCGTCAACACTGATGACGTGATGTCGAGATACTTCTCTTCATTTATGTGTTTAAACAGGAAAACAATGGACATCAAATATATATTTTTTCCCCAATTGATAAAACACTGAAAAGCCATCACATAAAATTAAAGCTTTTGTACTTTGTGAGAACTGACCTGGTCTTAAACATGCGCAAAAGAGTTTTCTCTTTCTCAGAAAATGTGTGCAATCACATCACATTGTTAGGAAAAAAGAGATCCCAACAGTGACAGGTCATGCATTTCACACCTAGGCCTTCAGCGTGTCCTACCTGAATGAATCCATCATCTTAATAACATCATTATGATGCCACGGCTATATTAGAAACCATCAATATTACACACAAATGCAGTATAACAGGGCGTTGAATCACAGACACATCTCAATGTAGCGAGAATGAATGCCATTACTAAAACAAGAAACCCAAAAGTCTCCTTTCACTGAATGCTCCAATGTTGATGTCTGCTGATTGCCGTAAAAAGAGGCTTGTTAAAATAAAGTTAATACAACATACTAACCACCTGGGCTAGTCAAAAGTAACACATTAATAAAGGCCTATTTTATACAGCTATATCAGCTATCGATCATGACGTTACACTCCCGTTTTTATAGCATCAAATAACTAACTAAAACCAAACGTATCTATAAAACGAGCACTTGAATTTACATCAGCTACATTAAATGACAAAAAAAAAAAAAAAAAAAAAAAAAAAAAAAAAACTTTAGTTTGTCCCACTTCCAATAAGACATGGATAGGGGGAGGTTTATGACCTATACTGCGTCCAACCACCTGGGGTTTGGCTTCTCAGACTGTTCAGGACGTGTGCGGCACGCTTGGGGAAGACAGATTTTCAGCAAATCTACAAAGTGATGCACTTACCTATACTGTCCAGCAGGGCGCACTGTAGTCTATGAGTAGAATCGGATTTGAGAGCAGGCTTCACACTGACTTGGGTGTGTGTGTGTGTCTGAGGTGGTGGGTGTCTGGGGGGTCAGGCCAGCGTGTGCAGGGCGCGTGCGAAAACACAAACACACACGAATATCCACCTTATTTTTTTCATTGTGGAATTAAGTTATTTCCGTGAATGTAAGATTCGTCTGATTCTGAAAGTTAAGGGTCAAATAATTTCGCGCTAATAACCGTGTTTATGATTCCTATAATAAATTGCAATAATATAGCAAATCATAATAGAATATTTATGTACAACCAAAGAATATCTAAAGTTTTTGGTACAGCTAAAATAACCGAAGCTTCTCACAGTGAAGTAGCCTACACTGATACATCACAGAAACGTCTATCTGACATCTTCAAGACATTTTATTTTCATTTTTAACTGTTTGCTGATCTACAATACAGTTGCCTAGGGCGCAAAAAAGTTTTTTTCTGGCAAGACCTCTTGTGACCATCGTGCAAATGCTGACAATTAATTATGGGCGATCATCGATCATCGAACTGATTAAAATAATGTTAGAATAAAATACAATTGACATCAACAAAAACCATAAGATTTGATAACACGTCATGTTGGACTAATTTAAACACTTTCTGCCTGGACATGACATAATTATAATACATCATCATAACGATATACATGACGATATTTTGCCATGCATGTGCTCTGAAAGAATCATTTCTAAAAAAAAAAAAAAACATTAAATAAAAAAAAAAAAATATGAGTGAAAAAAGAAAATTATCAGGGGCACAAGGCAGGAGGCGGGAATCTTACTTGTTTTTAATTCACCAAAAGTGCACTAAATGTATTTTGAAAGAGACCCTAGGACTGTAATCTAGCATTCATGAATGAAAATAATTTAAGTATTTAAGCAATTTTCCACTGTATGCACAAAATGGTAAATAAATGGGTATGTTAATTAGATTAACTAGCTAACACCTACAAATAAATCACAATATGTCTTTATTTTGTTGCCATTGTTGTCTGTTAGACTATTTTAGGCATTCCATATTTCTCATATTTCTCTTTGTTGTAATAATTACTTTTCAATGTAGGCATAGTTCTGGGTGGCATTTCTCTGTTTGGGAGTATATGTTATGTTATGTTATGTTATGTTATGTTATGTTATGTTATGTTATGTTATGTTATGTTAAGTTATGTTATGTTATAGTAAAGTTTTGAAAAATCTGCATTTTCTGAATTTTTAAAAGGGGGGTGGGAGGGGGATCTAAAATCTCGCCTAGGGCTCAAACAGAGCGTCTGTGCACAGCAGACGCTTTCCAGGTGAAGACGGTCAGGAAAGAGTTTCTGCGTCACATT
>NC_056572.1:36699281-36702215 GCF_018340385.1 Cyprinus carpio | reverse complement strand
TTTTGAAAATATTAATAATAATTTATTACTACACCTTTTTGTGGTCCAGGGTCACTTATCCAGGTATCACTAATAACTGGAATGCACCCATCTGCCAAAAATAAATAAATAAATAATAGTACTTTTTACTCTCTTAATGCATGTGGTCTTATTTTTTAATGTTTGAGAGAAACAGCGGTAGAATTCATCCTGGAACACATGGAGTCCCTGAACGACACAGGAACGATCCAACTTGGCAGAAATTCACGGAAAAACAGTAAGCGGTTAAGAACGGTTCATATTTTACATGAAGGATTAATAAAACTTTGGTTTCAGAATCACACAAGGTTGGAAACTCTCAGAATGAACGCAACACTTAATATGAGACTGGCACAGTGCGCTGCTGTGTTATGATATAAAACCTTAAACTAGAAGAATAGGCTAAAGTTAAAGAGAACGCCAACGACAACATGAAGTGGCTTCTGATGTGTTTATGCATCTGAACTGGCAAATTTACTTCTAAATGTGAAACTGACAGAACTATTAATATCATCTCTCCGTGGTCTTGGTTGTTTGGAAAATTGGAAAAACCGCTAATATATATATATATATGATGAATTGTGTATTATAATACTAATGCATTTATTAAACCCAACAAACATAGAATGTTCCTCTAGCGTTTCTCATTCTTGTTGGTTCTTTTTTATTCAGACAATAACCTTCCCAGAACGTTCTAGCATTAGCCGGAAATCAATAATAATTATTAGTTATAATAAACACACAGAATTATTAATTAACCATATTTTCTCAAGGCTTGCTCAACATTTCATTTCAGACTTAATGTTTTTAAACCACAGTAACTCAAGCGGGCGCTGTCATTAAACCAGATGTGTTATCATTCCAGCTGGCTATATATCAGCATGTTTACCTAACCTGCTTTATTAGGGCTCTGTGTCTCTGAAAGCGCTCGTGTTCACATGGTGAAATGAACATTTCACAATTCTCTCCACAGTTGGGCAGTTTGTAGAAAACACCCAGCAACACAAACACAGAAAATGACACCATTATGTTTCCATTAGGAGTGTTTTATTCCAGACTCGTTCTGAGTCCAAGCAACAGAAACTCAACCAACACACACAGCGTAAACACACAATCCCCACAAACTCACTCATGAACACAGTCCAGACGTCAGTCAGAAGAATTGACCGCTCAATAACTATAAACAAAGCTTTAAACAAAAGCACCGTTCATCATCTCGCAGCAGCACACGCGTGCAGGCAAGAGCTCATGACACACACACACACACACACACACACACACACACACACTTTCTCTGTATCACTTTCAGACAGATGAAATCAGGCAACAAGAACAGACAGAACTTCTGTCCGTAACCAAGAACCGCAGCTTTAAGGAGGATTCCTGACTGAGCTCCATCCATCTGTACCCTCTGGATCTCATCGGAAAAACACTCAGGCCACATTTCACCCCAAAATCAACACAAATCAAGAAGAAGAAATTTTTTTTTTAAATCCCTGGTTTTTTATTACAATAATAAAAAAAAAAAAAAAAAAAAAAAAAAAAAAAAAACATGATTTAAATTTAGCAATACAAATAAAGCCATTATATACAATTATTTCACTATTTAAATCCTATGTTATTGTTTTTTCCTCACATTATTATTATGATTCTAACATTATGATAGTGTTTTGGTTCACAAAACATGCATTATTAAGTTTTGTTTAAATATGTTTAATTATTATTCACAAATCAAGCTTAATAACAATTGTAATAATAATATGAATAATATAATTTATAATAATAATAATAATTATTATTATTATTATTATATCAGCAAAGTTAAAGTAAATGAAATATTCATACATAATGGCAGGATTTACAGTATTGAATTTCAATTTAATTTATGCTGATTAAAGAACAGTATTACTGTAAAATTGAAACATTTGACAGTAATTCATCTAAAGAAACCCCATCTGAAAATTATGAATCATAAATAAAAATTAAAAAAGCCTCTGGATGAAGCAGTTATTTTGGAGGGGCAATGTGTTTAATTATTATTAAAATTATCTCAAAAACTGGTTCTAAAATAATTAATACTAAATATAATTTCTTATTTATTTCATTGGATTTTGGGATAAAATGTGACCCGGACTGAAGCATGAACAAAAAAAGAAGGTATGTTCTGCTGAGATTCACCCCGAGTGCACAGTTTAACACCAGCAGAGGTCTGTTTGTGCGTCTCTCAGTCTGTGTCTATGTGGCAGGGGTTTGTTCCCGCGTCCAGAGACGCTCGGTAGAGTCTGATGAAGTCTTCATAGAGAGCAGCACATCCCAGCCACGCTTCCTGGAACCGCACGGCGCCCGTGAAGAGGAGCTCGCCCTGTCCTGCTCGCGGGCCGCACCGCCGCGGTGTCTTCACACGACCCGTCCACCGTCCGCGCCCGCGCTCCCCGCCACCGGACACAAACACACGGCTCTTCTGACGGTACACGTGACTCAACGACAACACCACTGACGCCTCACCTTCATCCTCCTCCTCCTCCACGTGATGAACACTGCCGCGCACCACTGAGAGAAAGAGCAGCAGCAGTGACAGAGATTTACCATCATTTACAGAATAAAAGTCACATTTTTTAACATCTGAAATGTGCTGCAGCTTATATAATGCAATTAATATCATGCAGGCAAAACATGCATGAAGTATTTTCATTTTAATTAAGCTAATAGTGTAAATAATGGGGTAAATAAGAGTTTAAAGCAGTAAGAAACAGGTGGATCTTACCGAAGTCACTGGTGCAGATCGCCATCAGCAGCTCCTCATCAGCGCAGGGCCTGCATGCAGCTGAAACACACACACACACAAAGTTCTTGCTGACTGATAATATATTTTTGATCACAATGGCTCCAAAAACATCAATCAACATTCCAGCTATT
>NC_056572.1:36565907-36698956 GCF_018340385.1 Cyprinus carpio | reverse complement strand
TATTCCAGCCATGATGTGTCTGCTTCTAGTCTCTGTCACTGTAACGTTAGACTCTTCGGAAGAAGACTGATCCATCAACTCTTTACAGCTACCCTAGCTCACTAGCTCGGTGCTGTTTTTAGCGTGGTTGTTCTTTTCTTATCCAAACTTGACCAACACCGGCATTTCTCTCGCCGATGCAGTGAAAAGTCTTCCGGATTACACAACTCGTCGCCAGTTTATATTATGTTGCCGACTCAGGACTTTAGATAAACACTTTTATCTATTACATATAGAGCAACACGCACACGTTGTTTTCTTGGTTCACTGCTTCTTCAACTGCTTTATTCAATACAGACATCAACCAATAATAGAACACTGATGCCCCCTAATGGTTCAGTCTTTATATAACAACATTTAGCTGCATACATAACAGAGATAACGAGAAAATTAAGTCGTTATAACGAGAAAACAAAAAGAAAAAAAAATTATAATGCATGGCCGCTTAGAACTTCCGTAACTTTGCGTTCCCTCGCAAAACTTTTGCGTTCTCTCGCAAAATTATTTGCGTTCGCTCGCAAAACTTTTGCGTTCTCTCGCAAAACCAGCTGAGTTCGGACAAACACTTCCTGTTTACTTTACAGCTTGTAGTGGTTTATACAGCTCCAAGTTCACAATGGAGCGGTTCATAGAGTTTTGTTTTGAACTTGGAGAAATAGTCAGTGCATGCTTATTACGGCACGGTTTTGGGACATACTAAAACGCTTAATGTAAAACACTGTGTGAGAGCCGTGGGAACGGAGCGAGCCCGGTGGAGCACCTGCGCCATTCACCGGTAACGAATCCCGCGAAGGAGAACTGAAGGAGGGACTGATGACAGTGTTGGACGATAGAGGACCAGGCTCGGACTTTATTTTGTGTTTTTGGTTCTGTTTGTGTGCGACAGTCGTCCACGAGTAGGGGCTGTCGCGGTCTTTTAGGTATATTTTATTATTAAAGTTTTGTTTGAATGTTCGCCGGTTCCCGCCTCATTCTTCCCGTGACTATAACGTTTGTTACACACTGGATGACTAAATTCAGTACACGGATTACACACCATATTATTAAAGTAGACAGACAAGCAGTATAGCCCAGAATATGAACGTAACCTGGTAAACTGCACTTTAAGCGTAGGCTATCCCTCATAGAAAGAAAGAGTTTTATTTTAAACTTGGACTCAAGTTCAAATAGGCTACAGTCAGCTTTGCCTATAGTTTAAGACATGGTTTTGGGACATTCTAAAACACTTAATGTGGATGTAGCTACTATAACAGTGACATTGGAGGCCCAATTCGGTAAGGCCTAATAAATACTATTAATGCTAATAAAAATTGTAATATTAATAACCTTATTAATAGCTATCAGTAAAGCAAATAGCCATAATACAACGTTTCTCCCACATTTAAAACCGTCAGGATATAGAAAGGATCCTTAAGGGAAGCTGGACAAAGACAGTAGGCTATATAGGCTAAAACCAAAATATGGTAAACAAGTTTTATTAATAAAATATAGCATATTATGCACAGGGAAAGCAGACAAGCCCAGAATAGCTAGAAACAAGCCAAAACCTAATGTAAAGCGAAACTGGGCTCACGTACAGCTCTCTTTCATCACAAATCCAAATGTTTCCATATTCGCAATGTATTTGAAGAAAAAATCATAATGAACAAAAATGTGCCGCAAAAAAAGTATGAAAGTCGTCATCAGAATACTCCATCTGCCATCAGACGTGCAACAAAGATGCGTTGTTTACTTTCAAATCAAAGCTAAATACACATAGAAACAGCGCATCCTTGTGGGGTGGATGATACAGAAGAGCATACGAAGCATACGGTGATATGAAGAGACAGAGGAGACTGTTGACAAAGGAATTATTGAATAAAGTCACTATTTTGTTTTCTTCGCTTACAAAAAGTTTTCCCGTCGCCTCATATAACCCAGATTGCACGTCTGATGGCAGATGGAGTATTCTGACGACGACTTTCATACCTTTTATGGACCTTGACAGTGTTATTTACTTGGCAGTCTATGGGACAGTCACAGGCCTCCCGGTTTTCATCCAAAATATCTTAAATTGTGTTCCGAAGATGAATGGAGCTTTTACGGGTTTGGAACAACATGGGGGTACAGTACACTGTAAAACCCGACAAGTAACTTAACTCAAACCGTTTGAGTAAACAGATATCCTTAAAAACCTGACAAGTTAGGTTTACTCAAACCGTTTGAGGAAACCGATTGCCTTAAACCATTTAAGTTTTAAAACTAACACACTGTAAAACCCGATAAGTAACGTAACTCAAACCCTTTTGTGTAAACAAATATCCTTAAAAACATGACAAGTTGGGTTTACTCAAACTGTTTGAGGAAACCGATTGCCTTAAACCATTTAAGTTTTAAAACTTAACAGTTATGAGTACTCTGAACTTAATTCAGTTGAGTTCACTGAAAGAAGATATACATTGCAATTAAGTAATTAAGTGATTAATTGAGTGATAATTGTGAATTAGTGATGAACAGCTGTTGTTAACAAACAGAATAACTGAAGAAAAGAGAAATACAAGAACTCCAACTGACTTCAGACACAGCCTTAGATAAAATCAACTGAAATAAAAGACATTAAATCTCTCAAGATCTGATTAAACAACCCCACAAACAGCATCACCATCTCCACTTATTAATAACCAGACTGACTTTATTTCTGTCAGACGTCTACAGAAGATCTGATTGAGAATTAACTAAGGTTTAGATGTTGATTTATGTTTTCATTTAAAGTAACCATGTTAGAGATCAGTGTTTGCTTTAGTTGGGCTCTTGACCCTTGCTTTCTGTCTTAGTTTTTTCTTTGGCTGTTGTAACCATTTGTTGTAACTCAAAAGCCCAAAGAAAATATCGTCAGGTGTTATACACACTCACACTCTTAGAAGCTGCTTTTATCCAAAGCAACTTACAGTGCATTCAGGTTAGCATTTTTTTTTTATCTAATCTGTGCCTAGATGTTGGTTGTTATACTGTATATTGGTGATGATAATCATTGATTATTGAACTGTTTGGAGTCTAATCTCTGATGAAATAGGTGTAGTGTAATTAGTTGGATTGTTTAAAGTAAAAGTGATTCTAAGAGCCAGTGGTTTTGTGATAATCAGGTAATATGAAGAATTTTCCAAACAGTTTGGTTTTCTGTGGTGTCACTTAGTCACACACAGACATCAATAATCAGCATATGAACCTCAACAATGGTGACCATAAAAAAAAAAAACAAAAAAAACAAAAAAAACAATGCAGCAGAGCATGCTGGGAGCCATGGATGAGTTTTGTACTACAATAGTACCCAGCATGCACTGCAGTATTTTTTTTTTTTCTTTTTTTTTTCGTAACCATTGTTGAGGTTCATATTCTGATTATTGATGTCTGTGTGTGACTAATTGACACCATAGAAGACCGAACTGTTTGGAAAGTTCTTTATATTAACTGATTAAAAAAGAACCACTGACTTTTTGAACAGCTTTCATTGTAATCAACTGAACTAACTATAGAACACCTATTTAGTAAGATTTAGGACTCTGAACAGCTCCATAATTGATGATTATCATCACCAATATGCTGTACAACAACCAATACCTGATCATATTTTCTCTGGGTTTTTTGAGTTATAACAAACATGTTTCAAAAACACATGGTTACAAGTACCTGATCATATAATCTAAGACAGAAATCAAGGGTCAAGAGCCCAACTAAAGCAAACACTGATCTCTAACATGGTTACTTAAAATGAAACAATAAATCAACATCTAAACCTTAGTTAATTCTCAATAAGATCTTCTGTAGACATCGGACAGAAGTAAAGTCAGTCTGGTTATTAATAAGTGGAGCTGGTGATTCTGTTTGTTAACAGCAGCTGTTCATCACTAATGCTCAATCAGCACTTAATTAATCACTTGATTACATAATTGCAAAGTTTTAAAACTTACATGGTTTAAGTAAAGGCAATCTGTTTACTCAAACGGTTTGAGTTACTGTGACTTGTCAGGTTTTACAGTGTAGGAGGACATCCAAAACGTTGTTTCTACCGCCGCTAGTACCGCCTCCGCGGCGTCTGCAAAGTGCATTTGCAGCTTTTGAGCGCTGAGTAGCGCTTTAATCACAAGTTTTCAAACAAGCGCATCAAAGCACATTTTCGCAAATAGACGTCAGCTTTGCCTCACCGAAGTGTTATATTTGATTGCAGTCGGGGAAAATTTAAGAAAAAATATTTAATATTCACAGATGAAAGTTTAGTCCTTATGAAGTTATGTGCGTTTCTTAGAACGAATTCAAGCAGGATAAATGTCAAGCCTATGAGCCTGTGCTTATATTTTCTCTACACCATATTTTAGACTAGACACATTTAAATAGTGTGCAGTATTATTTATATAATATGAATTATGTGTTATATTATTAAAAAGAAAATGTGGTTTACTTTGCATCGGAGCATTAAGAGTGGTAGCCTATTGTGAGCTAGGCTTGCGTGTTTTATAAATTAATTTTCTTTATTTTAGTAAAACGTGAGGCACTGTATAATTTCGCTCCCATTATTTAGGCCTAATTAAAACAAGAAACAAATTAATTAAAACTGCACGATTTAACTAAATCATTGCAACTCTAAAGAATGGATGGATTAATAAAAAGTCATCACTTATCAACAAAGTGCACACGATGTAAAAAAAAAGAGCTTCATTAATTGACAACTTTAGTGATTTTAAATGGAGTCTTCTTTGCTTGCTTTCATATAATTTAAGTAAAGTAAAAATAAATAAATAAAATAAATAAATAAATTGCAGCCGCATTTAAATGCAGGTTTGTATAATATTCCGTAAAATATCAGTGCAAGATTTGCTCTGCATGATGCTGAGTGCACGCAGCATTTATTCTTATTTGTCTACATATTTTATCTTCATTACAAATCTTGTTTGGTTTTATTTTGGATAATTGGATGTAAAAAATTATTTACTTTGTAATGCATATGCAAAATGTGAATTATTATTTATATTCAAGTGTTTGTGCAAAAATTATTAATGCGCATGCATGACAGGGAGGCGCCCTCTCGATCACATAATTTTTTTCCTAATAATGAAATAACTGAAAATTGTGGCGTCTCACATACATGAGAAATATATCTACAGAAAGCTTGAAATGTATTTTAAACGAATCAATTCAAAACGAAAGCATTATGTAATCTGTGAAGGTTGTATTTCTGTTTAAAGGCGCTTCCATGTGGAGAGAGTCAGCACTGTGAATTTCATCTTGCAGCCGACAAGAAAACATTTGTTTATTAATAAATAATTAAAATGTCTCCTTTTTCATAATTATTAGGCTACTTCTGCCTGTGCTTTGGGGCAAACTTAATGCATGTTCTTGAGCATTGAGCATTAGTGATGAACACCTGCTATTAACAAATGGAATCAGTGAATGAAAGAGAAACACAAGAAATACAATTTTCAAACACAGCCTTGGATGAAATCAACTGAAATGAAAGACATTAAATCTCTCAAGATCTGATTAAACAACTGCCAAAACAGCTTCACCAGCCTCAATTATTACCAGAGTGACTTTATTCCTGTGAAACGTCTACAGAAGATCTTACTGAGAGTTACAAAGGTTTAGATGTTCTTCTTCTTTTTTTGTTCACTACCATGATTGAGATCAGTGTTCACTTTAGTTGGGCTCTTGAACCTTGACTTTTTAATATTAACTTTTGCTGCTGTAGCAATGTGTTTCTGGAACATGTTTGTTATGGCACGAAAAAAAAAATAAATAAATAAATATCTGACGTTGTTGTTTCATAGCATTGTCCTCTTGCTTCAGATTCACTGATTTTATCTGGTGTCTCTTCTCATACTGAACATTGTTACTAAAACAGAAAAAGAAGCACTATCAAGCAATCAGTTATGAAAGACTGTAAAAACTCAACACTCATTGATTTTATCTGGTGTCTCTTCTTGTAATTTAGACTGACACGTCAATAATCAGCGTATTAATCTCAACAATGGTGACAATCTAAAAAATATATAAACAGATCAGTTCTGAACATCAACAAACATGCTACTAAAGCTCAACACAAAAGCAAAAATAAAAACATAGTAAGAATCCAAGGAAACAAGTGGACAATTGGGCAGTATAATTTATTCATGCTGCAATGCATCCTGGGAGTAATGGGTGGTACCCAGCATGCATTGCATAATGAAGCTTTTAATTGTCACCATTGTTGAGAATCATATGCTGATTCTTGATGTCTCTCTGAGTGTGAATGAGATGGTAGTTCAAAAATAATTTGAACATGAGATGTTTTAAATTCTTAATTTTATGTATTAGAGCACTGCTCAAGCTCATCACTGCAAATCACAAAAATATATTTAACACTTAAGCAATTCAATCATATAATTCATCAAAACTTTAAACGCATATTACAGATTATGGCTATTAGAAAACTCCAACATCACTTGACCAGCCACAAACATTTTGCTATAACAATTGTATCTTAACAAAACAGTTATAGCAATTAAACAAATGCTAATGTTCAAAAGTCAAGGGTCAGGAGCACAACTAAAGCAAACACTCATCTCCACAATGGTAACGTCAAACGAAACAATAAAACAGCATCATTTAAACTGTTGTTTATTCTCAATAAGATCTTCTGTAGATGTCTGACAGAAATAATGTCAGTCTGGTTAGTAATGCATGAAGCTGGTAAAGCTGTTTGTTGATTGTTTAAATCTTTAAATCAGTTGATTTCATCTAAGGCTGCGGCTGAAGTCAGTTGTAGTTCATGTGTTTGTCTTGTTTCTCTTTTCTTCAGTGATTTTGCTCGTTAACAGCAGCTGTTCATCATTGTCTGAATTCACTCATTAGTTTTCATTCTCTCTGTCAGGTGGAATATATTAGTAAACTCATGTAGGGAATAGTGAATGAGGGTGTAGGGTGTGATTTGAAACACAGCCTCTGAGTGTCGACTTTGAACGTTGTTAATTAACGATATATAGCAGCAGGCTACTTTCTCGAAAATGACAAATATTACCCAGAATGCACTGTTTTAATGGAAAACAGAATGTTACTGTCAAAATTTGGCCGTTTTTTTACAGCGATTTTTAACAGTGTACTTCATCTGTATCTGATTTTGAATGAGCAGAAATCTGTAACAAATGCATTGATCTGTAGATAAAATAACTGACGATGTAAACTTATTTTTCATTACAAACTAAATTTGCGCAGCAGAAAGCAGCAATTATACCTTTTAATGCTGACAATTTTATTAGTTTGGCACAAAAAGTTTGCACACAATAGCCTAATCCCCTTTGAAACTCTCCTGTAATTTTATTTATTTATTTATTTTTATTTTATTTTTATAAGCTATTATGAACATAACATTTCAACTTTTAGCCGCGGAGTGAAGGCGGAGCAGTGTTTCTGGTATCAATGAACGCGGAGCTTAGTGATTATTAAATGCTCGGAGCGCGGAGGGAAATTGTTGCTGCTCCAATCCGCTCACATAGGCCTACTGTACTGCCGAGTGAGAGAGATGTTTCGCCCTATATGAACAAGGCCGTCCGGTGTAGACACGGTTAGACAGTGTCTGCTATATTTACAAATAATTGATATAAGAAATAAAAATAAATACATGACCTAAACCAGCGGCATAACGAGATGAAAATATAGACTAGAAAACTGATTTAGGCCTACACTTGGTCTGTCCTCCGTCCATGACACTGACTCACTGCGGAGCTGCCAGTTTTAATCTGAACAGCTCTTAACGCTGAGTGGATGGCATGATGGGCTAGTATTAAAAAAATAATATATTTTTATATTAAAACTTGCTTTGAACAATTTCTTTGTCATTTGAATATTGATTTTAAGTAGGGAGGCAAAAAAAAAAAACGATTTAAATTGTAAATCGGATTATTTTGTGATTGAATTTTGGTTTTTTTTTTGGGGGATAGGCCTATCGCCCAGCCCTAATGCAACAGTTTTTTTTTTTTTTTTTTAAGTTAAGGCAACTTCCTCTGAAATTAAGTTATAATAACTAATAAACTTTATTGCGCTATACAGTAGTCAACATTTGAAGTGATCAAACCTTTCTTTAAAGTTGTCCTAAAACCTGTTCTGCAAGTTTGAAACCTTCATAAGGCTGTCCATATGAAAGAGCAAGAGATTCACACCTTTATCTCGACCCCCACAAGCTATACAGAACTACCCCAAAACCCCAGCCCCCTCCAGCTGAACTGAGCCCTTATTTGTAGGTTGTAGGAGATATGCGAGTGATTCATAGATTTACAAAGTGGGTGCTTGGTTTCAGAAAACAAATACAGCTCGTAAAAAATGCTATGATGAAAAAGTCATGCTAACTTATTAATTCATAGAAATAATTTAATTATTTTTTTTTTTTTCGAGATTCAACTTGAATTTCAATACTATTAAACTGACTTTAAAATCTCAAGGAGTTTATAAGTTGAAACGGTAAAATGTCACAGTGCATGCTAGCCTAAATTAACTTGTATCTTGTATAGTATCCGAAGACTTGATTGCATGTTAGCATAAAACTAACAATATAATTTGATTTTTTTTTTTTTTTTTTTAAATGAACAATTCCTGTATAAAATGTGACGGCAACCTTTATATCAAACATTTTGAAATCGTCCACAGCTGAGCATCGCAGGAGGCAGATCTGAAGTTATATTTGTTTGTTCACGAAGTGAATGTGATGCACAAAGTCATTTTTAGATGCAATGGAAAAATAAAGCTGGATAAAAACATACACGTGAATGTTTTTTTTAAATAAATTACATTTGTGAGAGTTGCATTTTATTACATTCAGAAATAATAACGGCAGGCTTAATAATGCTATAGGCTAATGTACCAACAGGACATTTTTAGTTCCCTTCAGTTTACTCTTTTTATCTCTTTTATTTTTTTATTTTTATCCGTTTTATTTAATAGATATCCTTAAAAACCTGACAAGTTGGGTTTACTCAAACCGTTTGAGGAAACCGATTGCCTTAAACCTTTTAAGTTTTAAAACTAACACACTGTAAAACCCGACAAGTAACGTTACTCAAACCCTTTTGTGTAAACAAATATCCTTGAAAACATGACAAGTTGGGTTTACTCAAACCGTTGAGAGGAAACCGATTGCCTTAAACCATTTAAGTTTTAAAACTTAATAGTTGTGAGTACTCTGAACTTAATTCAGTTGAGTTCACTGAAAGAAGATATACATTGCAATTAAGTAATTAAGTGATTAATTGAGTGATAATTGAGCATTAGTGATGAACACCTGCTGTTAACAAACAGAATTACTGAAGAAAAGAGAGAAAGGAACTACAACTGACTTCAGACACAGCCTCACTAAAACCTGACAAGTTATGTTAACTCAAACCGTTTGAGGAAACCGATTGCCTTAAAACATTTAAGTTTTAAAACTAATAGTTGTGAGTACTCTGAACTTAATTCAGTTGAGTTCACTGAAAGAAGATATACATTGCAATTAAATAATTAAGTGATTAATTGAGTGATAATTGTGCATTAGTTATGAACAGCTGCTGTTAACAAACAGAATCACTGAAGAAAAGAGAAACACAAGAACTACAACTGACTTCAGACACAGCCTTAGATAAAATAAACTGAAATAAAATACATTAAATCTCTCAAGATCTGATTAAACAACCCCACAAACAGCATCACCAGCTCCACTTATTAATAACCAGACTGACTTTATTTCTGTCAGACGTCTACAGAAGATCTGATTGAGAATTAACTAAGGTTTAGATGTTGATTTATTGTTTCATTTGAAGTAACCATGTTAGAGATCAGTGTTTGCTTTAGTTGGGCTCTTGACCCTTGATTTCTGTCTTAGTTTTTTCTTTGGCTGTTGTAACCATTTGTTGTAACTCAAAAGCCCAGAGAAAATATCATCAAGTGTTATACTCACACTCTTAGAAGCTGCTTTTATCCAAAGCAGCTTACAGTGCATTCAGGTTAGCATTTTTTTGTTATCTAACCTGTACCTAGATGTTGGTTGTTATACTGTATATTGATGATGATAATCATTGATTATTGAACTGTTTGGAGTTTAATCTCTGATGAAGTATGTGTTGGGTAATTAGTTGAATTGATTACAGTAAAAGTGATTCTAAGAGCCAGTGGTTCTGTGATAATCAGTTGATATAAAAAACTTTCCAAACAGTTTGGGTTTTCTGTGGTTTCACTTAGTCACACACAGACATCAATAATCAGCATATGAACCTCAACAATGGTGACCATAAAAAAAAAAAACATTGCAGCAGAGCATGCTGGGAGCCATGGATGAGTTTTGTATTACAACAGTACCCAGCATGCATTGCAGCATGTTTTTTTTTTTTTTTTTTTCGTAACCATTGTTGAGGTTCATATTCTGATTATTGATGTCTGTGTGTGACTAATTGACACCATAGAAGACCAAACTGTTTGGAAAGTCCTTTATATTAACTGATTATGAAAGAACCACTGACTTCATGAATGGTTTTCATTGTAATCAACTGAACTAACTATAGAACACTTATTTAGTAAGATTTTGGACTCTGAACAGCTTCATAATTGATGATTATCATCACCAATATGCTGTATAACAACTAATACCTGATCATATTTTCTCTGGGTTTTTGGGGTTATAACAAACATGTTTCAAAAACACATGATTACAACGTCCAAAAAAAAAAATAATCTAAGACAGAAATCAAGGGTCAAGAGCCCAACTAAAGCAAACACTGATCTCTAACATGGTTACTTCAAATGAAACAATAAATCAACATCTAAACCTTAGTTAATTCTCAATAAGATCTTCTGTAGACGTCTGACAGAAATAAAGTCAGTCTGGTTATTAATAAGTGGAGCTGGTGATGCTGTTTGTTAACAGCAGCTGTTCATCACTAATGCTCAATCAGCACTTAATTAATCACTTGATAACTTGATTGCAAAGTTTTAAAACTTACATGGTTTAAGTAAAGGCAATCTGTTTACTCAAACGGTTTGAGTTACTGTGACTTGTCAGGTTTTACAGTGTACAACAAATCCTTTAAATTAAAAAAAATTATCAGAACAGAACAAGAATTACAAATATATAATTCTAATGGATAAATATAATTGCAGCAGGCTATATAATAATATAGGCTTATAAACAACAACAAAAATAATAATAATTTAAAATAATTTAAAGCGATACATTATGTTGGGCTTATCTCTCTCATTCGGGACAAATCCAAACATGTTGCCCATTTGAAGCTAAACTCTTATTCATTAGGTAAAATAGGCTTTGGATTTCACACGTGTTTCAGTATGACGAAAAAAAAAAAAAAAATCATAATTAGCAAAATTATGCCAAAGTGGCCCGCTGCTCGCGCCGCATGGCTCGGTGAACGACTGCTGTTTCCAATGAGTTAATAAGACTCCAGTTAATAAGTTAATAAGAATTATTTGTAAATGCTGGACCGTTCTCATTTCGCTCTGCAAATGGAACCTGAAGATTATTATTATTATTATTATTATTTTTAAACCAAGAATGAACCGAAATGAAAACATTTTAATCCGTATATATATATATATATATATATATATAATGACTGTTTAAAAACAATAGCATGCATAAGAGCCTTTGTGTAAAGGGTTTTTTTTATTTTTTGATGAGTAGACTGTAGCCTAAGACTATCCTATTTTTAATGGCTTTTTTAAGGATGTTATAATGTATATTATAATGTTATTGTTGTTTTACGTCTTCCTTTCATTTTACAATTACATTCAGTTCCCAATCCGTCCCTTTGCGCCACCTGGCGGTAGTTTCGCGAATTTTAACACGCGACTGATTTGCAGTTAACGCCGCGGCCCTGCGGCGGCGGTACGCGCGGCGGCATTACTCATTTTGGTTGTCTACCATCTGTAAGTGATTAATGACAAAATTTTCATTTTGGGGTGGAGTATCCCTTTAACTCACGCTCAAATCTCCTTCAATGTGGTCTAAATTCCCCTTCCCCATGGGAGATCTCTCACATGCAGGAACACAACGCTTATCTGTAAATTAAACCATCCACTCAATAAAATCACACGACTGTAATCACCACACATTCACAAGTTGATATAAAACTAGAAATGTCCTCTCTTTAACAGTTTTATCTACTATGTCTTCCTCTGTGTAACTCCTGTTTCTAATTGCATTCTCTTTCGGTCTGACCTTCACTTCTCATTAGCGCATGCATGAACTCTTAAAGGGGACAGCGCACATAACTGAGTCATAGCAAACAAAGGTGAATTACTGGGGAAACTAATCAAATATCAGGAGACTCTTACCCCGGTTAAAGATTAATATTTAACGTCTTCCATTCATTATTTGTAGCACGCCGGCCACCCAGTAATCGCAATAATTTAGTCCTTTATTGCTTTTAATTTAACACAACTTTCTACTTATGGGGAAGTCGTGGCCTAATGGTTAGAGAGTTTGACTCCTAACCCTAAGGTTGTGCGTTCGAGTCATGGGCCGGCAATACCATATTAAATGTGTTTTTCCTCTTTATTTCAAGTTTATAGCAAGATATAAATGTGGAGGAACATCAGAAGGCATGAAAAAAAAAACAGTATAGCTTAATTTATAATGAAAATAATGTCTCATAATTTTAATTGGAAAGACTCAAGACTCCGCTTAAACTGAAGAGGATACAGCGATCTGTCACGCCACATTAAAGAGCGTGAAAAAACAAAACAAAAAAAAAAACACATTATTGTAATATATTGTAGTATTTCACTAAAAAACTGACAGATTTTCAAAGCTGAGACTTTGGAATATCTCGCCTTGCTCCCAATCCGAGCCATTTGCATGTGCAAAAGGATAGAATATCCTCTCAAAATATTATAACTTTAATCTTTATTCTCAAAACATTTTGACTTTATTCTCATAATATTACGACTTTATTCTCAAAACATTTCAACTTTATTCTCGTTAATATCTCAACTTTATTCTCTAAACATTTAGGCTTTATTCTCGTAATATTAGAATTTTTTTTTTTTTTTTTTTTTTGCAAAGTCGGTGATTCAATAATGCCAGCTCTCCTGTCGTCTCTCTGTCCCTCACAGTCACACATACAGCACAATAACATTATATCAGGGAAATGTTTTTAAATTCTCATCAAGGAAAAATCATAAATTAACAACTTAAAAACTTAAAGAACTTAAAATGTTGCGCTTGAACTATTTTATGCAAAAAATGTAGCAAACTTGCTTCCGCTTGTGCGCAGATTGTTACAGTAGCAAGTTCTGATTGGGCAATCACCATTATTTATTTTCGTGAATTATGATAAGTAGAACATTTTAACATTTCATTTGCATGATAAGTTTTACATTATACACAACATTAATAATCCAAAGGGGATGGTAAAGGGGGATGGTGGTTTTACTGAGGGGTTGCTTTTTGTCATTTTTTTTCAACCGGGGGATGCCATCCCCCCATATCCCCCCTCAATTCGAGCCCTGCTCCTACGCCCCTGACACCTGTCTGACCCAACAACAATCCACGTAGAGCCCTGTGTCCTGGCTATCTCCTTTGGTATAGTGTCAAGTATACCAATGTGCAAAAAAATCACTCAAGATCTGATTAAGCTGTAGTTATATGATCGGGAATCACTGCATCAATGCTAGCTTCCATCTTGCTTGCAAAAAATGCAAAATAATAATTAAAAAACTATTGTTCAGTATGAATTCTGTGTTTCAGGGGTTTCTAGTGCTGGTTGGGCTGTGAGTTACAGACATTCACACATCTGTGCACTAAAGAACTCATCAGTGACAATGAGCTGCACTTATACATACCCTACTGGATATAAGATCATGAAAGTGTTCTGGACCAAAAACCCTGTAAAGGGTGAAGAGTCTCCAGATCTGTCTGAGGATCCTGAATACAGTCAGAGGCTTCAGTATCTGGGAGACAAACAGCAGAACTGCACCATCAGACTGAGTCATGTGACACAGAAGGATGAACACAAGTACTGTTTCAGATTCATCACTGATAAACCTGATGGCAAATGGATTGGTTATCCGGGAGTGAATCTTACTGTCACAGGTGACTTTCATGAGGCTGAGCTCTTCTTCTGTGCATTATGTTGAATAATAATCAGTGTATGACAGCAGCTCTAGATATAATGTGTGTGTTGTGTTCAGATCTTCAGGTGGAGGCTCCTGAGAGAGTGACAGAGGGTCATAATGTCAGTCTGACATGTAAAAGCAGCTGCACTCTGACTGACAGAGCAACATTCATCTGGTACAGAAACTCACAGCCATTAACTGAGAGAAGAGACAGAAACAATCAACTCCTGCTGCAGTCAGTCAGAAGAGAGGATGCAGGCAGATACAGCTGTGCTCTACATGGACACAGTTACATCTCTCCTGCTGCTCATCTCAATGTCACCTGTGAGTACAGTCATACTTTGCCAACTTGTGTAAATGTATTCATATATGAGACATGAATTCATATAGTATTCATATTGTGTAAAAGACCAAATTGGTTAGAATGTTAAATGTTTTTATTAATATTATTTTCATTCTTTATACTGGACCTCTAGATCCTCCAAAGGGGGCTTTTGTAGCAGTGAGTCCATCTGGTGTAATAGTGGAGGGAGATTCAGTGACTCTGAGCTGCAGCAGTGATTCAAACCCTCCTGCAGAAATCAGCTGGTTTAAAGGAGGAACGTTTGTAGGATCTGGAAGAATCTACAACATCTCAAAGATCAGCTCTGATCACAGTGAACAATACAAGTGCAGATCCATCAATAAACATGGAGAGAAAGACTCTGATGCTGTAACTTTAAATGTTGTGTGTGAGTTAATGATCATCTGCACTTGTCAATCATAAATTTCTAATATTTATTGTGAATTTTATTTTTTGTCCTTTTTAGATCCTCCCAGGAATGTCTCAGTGTCTATAACTGGATCTGGTGTAATAGTGGAGGGAGATTCAGTGACTCTGAGCTGCAGCAGTGATTCAAACCCTCCTGCTCTGATCTTCAGCTGGTTTAAGGAGAATCAAAGCTCAGCTGTTGGATCTGGACAGAGTTTCAGTGCACTACAGAGTGGACGCTTCTACTGTGAGGCTCACAATCAACATGGATCTCAGAGATCAGACGCTGTTACTGTCATTGTTAAAGGTAGAGCAGATCATATATTGAACTCTTTCTGAAGTGAATCTGTTCAGATGTTTTACTCTTTTGTCTCTGTTGTAGGTCGTCTGGTGATTTTGTACATATCTGCTGGAGTGGTTTGTGGAGCTGCAGTTATCATAACGATATTGCTGATTTGGTAAGATGTGTGTGTGTGTGTGTGTGTGTGTGTGTGTGTGTGTTTGTGTGTGTGTGAGAGAGAGAGAGAGAGAGAGAGAGAGAGAGAGAGAGAGAGAGAGAGAGAGAGAGAGAGAGAGATACTGACAGAGAGTGTGAGAGAGAGTGAGAGAGGTTGTGATTGGGTTTATTTGTGTAATATTTTTGTCTTTTTGTGTGTTTGTGATGTATGAAAAAGAGAAATAAAGCTGAGGTATGGATATTAACTTAATTATTAGTAATTTACTGATCAGGTAATTGAACTCAAAGATTGAAAGTCCGAATTTGTGGCTTTTTCTATTGAGATGATTACATGCATTATTTACTCTCTGTCTTTTTTTATTTTTTTTTTATGTCAAAGGTCAATCATTCTGGACCTCATCATGACCGTCACAAAGCTTGCAATGATGAACTGAATGAACCTGTGTATGAAAATGAATTGGTAAGTATTTTACCTGAGGTTTTTCTACAAAAGACTAAACTCTCTTCACCTGTAGCCAAAGGAAATAAAACACTCTTCAATGTCATTGTGAAAATAGCAAATGTCTTATAACTTAGAGTACTGAAATTTCTATAAAACAGTTCTGATTTTATGTTGTCTCTTCATTCATAAAGGCTGATCAACGTGGCCCTGATGTTTGTAAACCTGAACTGAACTCTCCAGTGTATGAAAATATTCCAGTAAGTAAAAACACATACTAGATCAGGGCTCTCAACTCTGGCCCACGAGGTCCCCTTTCCTGCAGAGGTTTAGCTCCACCCTTACGAAAAAGAAGTTTATACAAGTGTGCTATTAGTATACTTCTTTTAAACTAAAAAATAGGAAAGTATGCTTTTAGTTTACTTTTTGTGTGCTTCTCAGAAATGGGCTTCATGTACTACTCAGAAATATACTTAAAATGACATTTAAGTATACTTGACTTATACTTACAAAAAGTCTGAATATATTTGAGCTATACTTGTGCTCCTAGAATCAGTGTTTTCATTGCTATATGATAGAGGGCGCTAGTCCACATCTTCTGTACAGAATTTCCAAAAAAACACAAGTGAAGAAGAAGAAGAAACAACAGATACTAACACATGTAACACGATCATCTGACATGAAATAGCATCAAAACTGTAACGTTATGTCAACGTTACAGTTTAAAATGTAAACTGAAGTCAGAATAAAATGTCAACCGATGAAGAGGTAATAATTAAGTCAAGCTTTGGGGTGTTGATCGACTCCATCTACGTTTTGATTATCATCCTGAATCCAATTCATAGTCTTTTTTCAGCTTTTTGTTCAAAATGTTATTTCTTTATTTTGTATGAAACTTACCCACATTAGTGTTTAATGAATGCATGAACCTAGAATAAAATGTTTTTGTTTACAAGCAGATACCCTGTTCTTTCTTTGGATGTTTTGTATGTTCATATATTCATATAATAAAATGTATACAAATTTAAACCTAAATAGGGACATAGTAGTATACTTAAAGTGTGATGTAAAGTTCACTTAAAGAAAACTTATGAGTATACTTGCAGTATAAAACTACTAAACTAGTAGTTTACTGAGACTATATTTCAAAGTGTACAAAGTATTTAATTAGTAAATAAACTATCAGTATACCTATAAGTTCACTTTTAGTATAATTGCAGTACAAACTACAAACATAGAGGTAAACTAGTTGTGTACTCAATGTTTACTACTGTTATACTTAAAGTATACATACAAGTATACTTTTATATACTAGAAAGTGGGCCAATTTAGTCCCAAGAAGTATTGAAACAGTACACTTACAGAGTATACTAGGAGAACACTGATATTTGTATACTTGTTACATAAAGTATACTTAAAATACACTTGAACTTTACTTGAGTATACTTAATAAAATGAACTTGAAGTATACTACTTTTTGGTAAGGGCAACCCTAATTAAACACACCTGAACAAGCTCATCAAGCTCTTCAGGATCACTAGAAAGTTACTGGCAGTGGGTTTGGTCAAGATTGGGTTGGAGCTGAACTTGAGTAGAGAACCCCTGCACTAGACAATGAAAAATACACAACCTATTAACCTTTCCTCATGACTAATGTTCTTGATGCCCGTATTAAATATATCATCATTAATGTTTTCTCTTTTTCTTTCTTTCTGTCTTTTTGAACTCAGCATCAAAAGAAGAGGATGTAGTGTTTTGGACACACAGCGAACATTTTACAGCTTTCACATATCAGTTTGTAGGTGGAGACCTGAATGATTGACAAGTGTGTTTGACTGATATAATTTGTGGATAACTGTATAGATAGTTGAGTGAAAATGGAAGTAAAGAGTTAATTAATTGATAAAAGGGTGTGTGTTAACACACTTAAGTGTGTTTTCTCTTTACACTTCATGCAATCTTCATACAAGCTTGCTGCATTTAGATTTTTAATGTTTTTAACCTTAGGTGTCAGTATTTTTCAGATTTCCCATAAAAGGCTAGTTGTGCAATTTTACATGTTGGGGGGGGGGGGGGTATTTCTGTTTTAAACCATAAAGTCTGATATTAAGCAATGTGCCAACTTTGCGCAAGAGTTACGCCAGTGAACAGCTGATATAACTGTCTTGAATTATTCCCTTAATATTTATCTTGTGGGCCGTACACAGTGAAGAAAAAAAAAAGAAAAATGTATTTTGCATTAAACAGATTGTTTTTGAAAGTCAGTGCTTCAAATAAAGCTGCTCTTAATTTGCATTGATGACTGCAGTGTTAATAATTTTAATTATAGGCCAATAATTAATTGTAGAAATTAATAGACCTGTTTTAAAAGGCTTTTTAAAAAACATTTTCAATGAGGAGTAAGCTAATAGTCTAATTTTTTATTATCCTCACAGTGCGTCAAATATTTGGTGATGTGCTATAAAATTATTGTGGTGCAAATTAATTGTAATTTAATAATAAAAGTAATGTAATAATAATATTAGGCCTAATAATAAGAAGAATGTAACAGTCCTACATTAATTGGAAATGCCAAATTTGATGCTATCGACAATATCTCTGGCTATCGACACATGATACAACGCAACTCAGCACGGGGAGGTTATCACGGGTTATCTGTGATCGTGGCTCCTAAATGGTAGTTTTATGTCATACAGTGAGAGAGGTTTAAAGACACCCGTTCGTAGCCTACACTGTAAAACCTGACAAGTCACAGTAACTCAAACCGTTTGAGTAAACAGATTGCCTTTACTTAAACCATGTAAGTTTTAAAACTTTGCAGTTATGTAATCAAGTGATTAATTAAGTGCTGATTGAGCATTAGTGATGAACAGCTGCTGTTAACAAACAGCATCACCAGCTCCACTTATTAATAACCAGACTGACTTTATTTCTGTCAGACGTCTACAGAAGATCTCATTGAGAATTAACTAAGGTTTAGATGTTGATTTATTGTTTCATTTGAAGTAACCATGTTAGAGATCAGTGTTTGCTTTAGTTGGGCTCTTGACCCTTAATTTCTGTCTTTTTTTTTTTGGAAGTTGTAACCATGTGTTTGAGACATGTTTGTTATAACTCAAAAAACCCAGAGAAAATATGATCAGGTATTGGTTGTTGTATAGCATATTGATGATGATAATCATCAATTATGGAGCTGTTTAGAGTTTAAAATCTTACTAAATAGGTGTTCTATAGTTAGTTCAGCTGATTACAATGAAAACCATTCAAAAAATCAGTGGTTCTTTTTTAATCAGTTAATATAAAGGACTTGCCAAACAGTTTGGTCTTCTATGGTGTCAATTAGTCACACACAGACATCAATAATCACAATATGAACCTCAACAATGGTTACGAAAAAAACAACAACAAAAAGAAAAACATGCTGCAATGCATGCTGGGTACTATTGTAGTACAAAACTAATCCATGGCTCCCAGCATGCTCTGCTGCATTGTTTTTTTTTTTTTTTTTTTTTTTTTTTTTTTTTTTTTGTTGAATTTATGGTCATTATGTTTATTATTGTTGTGTGTGTTTGAATATGAAGCTAGTATGGTTTGATGGATTTGATTAAAATTCTTTATATTAACTAATTATCACAGAACCACTGGCTCTTAGAATCACTTTTACTGTAATCAATCTAACTGATTACACAACACCTATTTCATCAGAGATTAGACTCCAAAAGTTTCAATAATCAATGATTGTCATCACCAATATACAGTATAATAACTAACATCTAGGTACAGGTTAGATAAAAAAAAAAAAACTAACCTGAATGCACTGTAAATTGCTTTGGATAAAAGCAGCTTCTAAGAGTGTGAGTGTGTGTATAACACCTGATGATATTTTCTCTGGGCTTTTGAGTTACAACAAATGGTTACAACAGCCAAAGAAAAAACTAAGACAAAAATCAAGGGTCAAGAGCCCAACTAAAGCAAACACTGATCTCTAACATGGTTACTTCAAATGAAACAATAAATCAACATCTAAACCTTAGTTAATTCTCAATAAGATCTTCTGTAGACTTCTGACAGAAATAAAGTCAGTCTGGTTATTAATAAGTGGAGCTGGTGATGCTGTTTGTGGGGTTGTTTAATCAGATCTTGAGAGATTTAATGTATTTTATTTCAGTTTATTTTATCTAAGGCTGTGTCTGAAGTCAGTTGTAGTTTTTGTGTTTCTCTTTTCTTCAGTAATTCTGTTTGTTAACAGCAGCTGTTCATCACTAATTCACAATTATCACTCAATTCATCACTTAATTATTTAATTGCAATGTATATCTTCTTTCAGTGAACTCAACTGAATTAAGTTCAGAGTACTCACAACTATTAGTTTTAAAACTTAATTGGTTCAAGGCAATCGGTTCCTCAAACGGTTTGAGTTAACATAACTTGTCAGGTTTTAGTGAGGCTGTGTCTGAAGTTAGTTGTAGTTCCTTTCTCTCTTTTCTTCAGTAATTCTGTTTGTTAACAGCAGTGTTCATCACTAATGCTCAATTATCACTCAATTAATCACTTAATTACTTAATTGCAATGTATATCTTCTTTCAGTGAACTCAACTGAATTAAGTTCAGAGTACTCATAACTGTTAAGTTTTAAAACTTAAATGGTTTAAGGCAATCAGTTTCCTCAAACGGTTTGAGTAAACCTAACTTGTCATGTTTTTAAGGATATTTGTTTACACAAAAGGTTTGAGTTACGTTACTTTGTCGGGTTTTACAGTGTGTTAGTTTTTAAAACTTAAATGGTTTAAGGCAATCGGTTTCCTCAAACGGTTTGAGTAAACCTAACTTGTCAGGTTTTTAAGGATATCTGTTTACTCAAACGGTTTGAGTTACGTTACTTGTCGGGTTTTACAGTGTACGATCATTTTCTGATAGTGTCAGAGATTCAGCATGATCATCGCACAGTGTGTTTGCTGCTACGACCCACGTTTACTGACCAGCCAATAAAAATGCGACATGAAATCAATGCGACACAGCGCTAAAACATAAAAATGCTTACCTCAAGCTCTTATCCTTTCCTCTTTCGCCGCTTCCACTTTTTTTATTCTTCTATAGTAACGTGCGTCACAGCCTGCAAGTCTATAGACAAGTTTATCAGATCCATGTCGCACAGTATGATTTGCAATGATCATATAGGATTGCTGAAATTGTGCAGTGTGTTTCGGGTTTAAGACGAAACGACGAGATGACAATAAGGTCAATAAACATTAACTGTGACTATATTAACATGGAATATTGTTGACGTGAAAAGACGAGACTAAAAATAAAAACTACAACAAATGTTTTTTAATTTTCGCCAAAAAAAGGATTTTTTGGTCTAAGCATACCTCCAAGAATATCTCAACAGCTGTTAATGAGCACTGTTTATTCATATTACACATTTAAGCTAAACATTTAAAAACTTACGGTGTATACAGTCTCCATCCTCGTACAATACAATTTAAACACTAATAATAAAATATCAAAAGAAACCAAAACAAAAATAATAAAATTAAGACAGGAACATCATGCAATATAAAACAATATTTAAGACTAAAAAAAAAATAATATTAATTTAATAATTAATACTACATTACACATATGCCTGAGAAAAAAAGTATGTTTTAAGAGAAGATTTAAATGTAGAAAGAGTAGGGGAAAGTCTAATAGACAAAGGTAGGGAATTCCAGAGCTTAGGACCAAGAACTGAGAAAGCTCTGTCATCTTTGGATTTAAGTCGAGATTTTGGAACATTTAATATCATCTGGGTGGAAGATCTGAGCGTTCTCACTGGAAAATACGAGTGGAGAAGGTCTGAAATATATGAAGGGGCAAGACCATGAAGTGATTTAAATACAAATACTAAAACCTTAAAATCAACTCTGAATCGAACAGGTAGCCAATGAAGTGATGACAACACAGATGTAATATGTTCTCTCTTTTTTGTCCCTGTTAAAAAAAGAGCCGCAGCATTCTGTACCAGTTGTAGCGAGGACTGATTATTCCAGCATATAGAGCGTTACAGTAGTCCAGCCTGGTTGAAATAAACGCATGAATAACGGCCTCCAAATCACTAAAGCTCAGGATATTTTTCAGCTTGTGAAAGTCCCCTAAGCTGCAGAAAACTGGCTCTAACTACAGAGTTGATTTGTTTATCAAATTTTAATTCAGGGTTAAGGGTAACTCGCAGATTTTTAACTTTGTCACGAATGTTATCTTGAAGGGGGCCTAGGGTAGAACTTATATTATTTAAATGGTGTGAAGGGCCAAACAACATAACATCAGTCTTCTTTTGATTTAATTGAAGGAAATTATTGTCCATCCAAGCCTTAATGTCCTCTAAACAAGCTAGCAGAGAGGAAACTGAATCAGTACCTGATTTTAATGGAAAATAAAGCTGAGTGTCATCTGCGTACATGTGATATGAAACTTTATGGGACTCAAAAATGAAACGAAGACGGAGTAAGTATAAGGAAAATAAGACATTGTGCAGATGTACCTGTGCTCTCTGGACCTGCTCCTGGGGACCCGCTGTCCTGCAGAGTTTAGCTCCAACCCTAAACAAACACTCCTGAACCGGCTAATTAAGGTCTTCAGGCTAACTCTAACCCTTATTTGTGACGTTTGACTTTGTTGAATAAACATGAGCACTGCACATTTCAAAATCATAAGACGGCGCGGGTGTTTTATATGAATGTATCTCTGAAGGAATCAGACTGTCTTCAGAAAAGTTTCAATACCATTTTCATTTTATCTGATGAAGAAGCGATTATGATTTGATTACAGCCGTTACTGGAGAAACCACTGGTTCTACCCTGTTTTTGTTTTTTATATGGTTTTTGGTTTTTCAGATCTCATAGTGCATGCAGACAATCAGTTTGCATTTTCAATAATAAGCCCATCTCCAGCAACATGCTTTTGTTGTTGCTCTTTTTTTCTGCAGCAACTCAGAGCACTTTTCATACTCTTTATACTGCTAAAGCACATTTGTTTCAGTCTATAAGAATAATCAGCCTACACTACCAGTCAAAAGTTTTTGAACAGTAAGTTTTTTTTTTATTATTATTATTATTATTTTTAAAGAATTATCTTCTGCTCACCAAGCCTGCATTTATTTTATCCAAAGTACAACAAAAACAGTAACATTTTGAAATATTTTTCCTATTTAAAATAACTGCTTTCTATTTTAATATATTTTAAAATGTAATTTATTCCTGTGAACAAAAAAGCTGTATTGTCAGCATCATCACTCCAGTCTTCAGTGTCACATGATCTTCAGAAATCATTCTAATATGCCAATTTGCTGATTATCAATATTTAAAACAGTTGAGTACATTTTTTTTTTTTGTTTTTTGTTAGGATTCTTTGATGAATAAAAAGATCCAAAGATCAGCATTTATCTGAAATAAAAGGCTTTTGTAACAATATACACTATTCCATTCAAAAGCTTGGAGTCACTGATGTCTTTTTTTTTGGAAAGAAATTATTGAAATTAATACTTTTATTTAGCAAGGATGCTTTAAATTGATCAAAGGTGATTATAAGTCATTTATAATGTTATAAAAGATTTCTATTTCAAATAAATACTGTTTTTCTGAACTCTTTATTCATTAAAGAAACCTGAAAAAAAAAAAATCTGCTCGGCTGTTTTCAACATATTAATAAATGATTTTTGAGCAGCAAAACAGAATATTAGAATCATTTCTGAAGGATCATGTGACACTGAAGACTGGAGTAATGATGATAAAAATATAGCTTTGAAATCACAGGAATAAATTGCATTTTAAAATATTTTCAAATAGAAAACAGTTATTTTATATAGTAAAAATATTTCAAAATGTTACTGTTTTTGCTGTATTTTGGATAAAATTAATGCAGGCTTGGTGAGCAGAAAATAAAGATTTAAAAACATTAAAAATCTTACTGTTCAAAAACTTTTGACTGGTAGTGTATAGTGTAGGCTATAATTTGAAGTTAAAGATATTAATATTAATTAGGTGAGTCTGAGAAAATTGAGTCGACCAAAATTAAGAAATATATTGTGATATAAATTTTGGCCATATCATCCAGCCCTAATGAAAACCAACGTTTTTAAACAGGAGCAAAGGAAAACCAGTCTCCACATGGCTTATATCAAAATCCTCCGACATTCTTCTTTACAAATCCTCAGTTTGTACTTCTAATTAGTGACCGTTGATTTGTTTTCAGAATCAGAATCACGTTTATTGCCATGTACTGCATGTATACTTGTATGAGGAATTTGTCTTGGTAAATTGGTGCTTGACAAAGACAATAGAAAAACAAGAATAAATAATAAAACAAAGAGATAAACAGTTCTAAATTAAGACAATATAAAAGTTATACAATAAAAGCAGAAAAAAATCAGGAAGATAAAACATAAAAATACAAAATAAACATGAACATTAACTCTCCATTTGTGATGTTATGAGAGTTTTGATCTCTCCCCTGCGCTTCCGCGTTTGTCACTTCTGATTGGTGCATGCGCAAAGTGACCTCATATGTCGTCCGCTCGGAGCTGCTTCCATGTACAACACTGAGCACAAGCAAGGTTAAATTGATTATTAAATTTTAAATATGATTATTTTTTTTACAAAAACACATCGATTTACTACAGGAGGACTTTGATCACCCCCCGGAGCCGTGTGAGACACGTTTTATTAAGGATGGGTGCTTTTTATTTCACTTCTTTTGGACTGATGCACTGCAACACTTGCAGAGTGTCATTAAACAGCTTGAAAGATCAAAGACTATTTTTAATGTAACTCCGACTGGATTCGTCTGAAAGAAGAAAGTCATATACACCTAGTATGACTTGAGGGTGAGTAATTTATGGGCTTATTTTTATTTTGGGTGAATTAACCCTTTAACAAACATCAAACTTTATTGTGGACTGCTGTACATGCCTCTTCTACACAAAATTTCATGTGTGCAGTTGCCAGGTATCAAGAGTTCAAATCCGCAATTCAGAGCTTCTCTGTTACAGTAAAAGGATACATTTCTGCCCGGTGTTTTACTTTACTTGCAACCAGGTTATGTTTTTTGCTTATTTTTTGCAATCTGGCAACCATGCGCACACGCTCACTCTTGATTACAGGAGTGCCGACAATGATCTGAATATACATGTGAGATGTTTAGCTTAAATGAAAGTGTCACTCAGCCTGTCTGTGTTTTGTCAGGAGATCTCGACTATATTGTGTTGTGCATTTGTGTTTGCTGAATAAATGCACTTAACTCAACCGCTGTGGTTTTAATAGAGAACAATAATTGTAATTTGGAATTATTGAAATCATTGTTAGGAATTTTAATGTTGAAATATTTAGTTTGTTTTTGCTAGTTTTCATAATGTAGACAGAGAGAGTGCATATCAAAGTCTTTGATATTAATTTATATATTAAATAGCCTATAATAAATCAGTACAATAGATGAGGTGAAATAAACTGTCTGTATGAGTCCACATTCTATTGATTGTGCTTATTAGTGAAAGTGCATAATTTTGAGTCCCCAAAAAATGTTATCAGTTTAACTACTGTACAGCATGACGAAAATGTGACAAAAAATTTTTACTGACTAAAACTAGAATAAAATGCTCAGACATTTAATTGACTAAAACTTGACTAAACAAAAACAGGACGAGGTTCACTAAATATGATAACAACTAAAAAGTACATTTGACACCAGGACTAAGACTAATTTAAAGACTGAATCTAAGACTAAATCAAAATGGCTGACAAAATTAACACTAGGACTGATGTGGTTCCCTTGCAGTTTGTGCAACAATGAACAAGGAACGGAGAGCATCTGTGTCATACAGGATACAGAGTCTGTCGGTTCAGGATTTGCATAAAAGTTTAATGCAGTTCACAGGCCTCTTATCAACACACAAAGAGGAAGAGAAATGTAGTGTACAACCGAGTTTTATGATTTTATCATTCACACATCTGTGCACTAAAGAATCATCATTAATAATGAGCTGCACTTATTCATACCCTACTGAATATAATATCACGAAAGTGTTCTGGACCAAAAACCCTAGAAAGAGTGAAGAGTCTTCAGATCTGTCTGAGGATCCTGAATACAGTCAGAGGCTTCAGTATCTGGGAGACACACAGCAGAACTGCACCATCAGACTGAGTCATGTGATGCATAAACATTGACACAAGTACTATTTCAGATTCAAAACTAATGTAACAGAAGGAAAATGGATTGGTAAACCAGGAGTGACTCTTACTGTCACAGGTGACTTTCATGAGGCTGGAATTCATATTGTGTAAAAGACCAAATTGGTTAGAATTTTAAATGTTTGTTTTAATATTATTTTCATTCTATATACTGGACCTCTAGATCCTCCAAAGGGGGCTTTTGTAGCAGTGAGTCCATGTTGTGAAATAATGGAGGGAGATTCAGTGACTCTGAAGTGCAGCAGTGATTCAAACCCTCCTGCAGAAATCAGCTGGTTTAAAGGAAGAACGTTTGTAGGATCTGGAAGAATCTACAGCATCTCAAAGATCAGCTCTGATCACAGTGAACAATACAAGTGCAGATCCAGAAATGAACATGGGGAGAAATACTCTGATGCTGTGACTTTAAACATCATGTGTAAGTTTTTTTTCTTCACTTCAGTTCATATTAGCAATTTTAAGATTGTGTCAACATCTTAATTAATTTGGTGATTGTTATTAGACTCTCCCAGGAACGTCTCAGTGTCCGTCAGTCAGTCTGATCAACTCTGGGAGGGAGATTCAGTGACTCTGATCTGCAGCAGTGATTCAAACCCTCCTGCTCTGAACTTCAGCTGGTTTAAGGAGAATCAAAGCTCAGCTGTTGGATCTGGACAGAGTTTCAGTGCACTACAGAGTGGACGCTTCTACTGTGAGGCTCACAATCAATATGGATCTCAGAGATCAGATGCTGTTACTGTCACTGTTAAAGGTAGAACAGATCATTTACTTACATGATTCCTTCAGAAGTGAGGCAAATGAATCTGTTCAGATGTTTTACTCTCTTGTCTCTTTTGTAGGACATTTGGTGATGTTGTACATATCCATTGGAGTGGTTTGTGGAGCTGCAGTTGTCGTAATGCTGTATGTGTGTGTGTGCTTTTGAGTCAGCAAGGAGACATCATATATATTATATAGGCAGTCAGCTCCGCCCATTTTGGGCCGCCCCTTTTCTTTGTGCAGCTATACACGAATATTAACAAATCAGGCTTCAGCATTCAAAGTAAACAGTTTCCCCATAGCGTGGTAAACGTAATGTGAGTGAACCATGCCAAACATGAACCATAGATGCACCACATTTCATCACATTCAAAACAGCCATCCTACAGAGAAATGACATTGTTTCAAAATCATTACATCTGAGTTCTGATTGACAGTAATTGTGCAAGTCATTGTCTTTAAAGGGTAAGCAGATGGATTAAAAACAGAAATGGTGCACACAAGTCTCAGGTGAGAAAAAAAATAATTTTGTTATCAGTAGTTTACTGAGCAGGTAAATGAACTGATCGCTCAAAGATTGAAAGTCTGAATGTAGTTGTGACTCTGTCTATCTATCTATATATCTATCTATGACTGTATCTTTATTTTTTTATGGCAAAGATGAATCATTCCAGACCTCACGATGGCCTACACAAAGCTTGCAATGTTGAGATGACTGATCCTGTTTATAAGAATGTAAAGGTAAAAATTCTAGCTGAGAATTTCCCAAAGACTAAACTCTCCTCACCTTTGGCCAAAATGAAATTGAACACTCTTCAAAGTCTGTGTAAACCAGTGTTGGGTAAGTTACTTTCAAAAAGTAATTAATTACTATTACTAATTACATCATCAATATTGTATTTAAATTACTTTACTAATTACTCTGTCTGAAAAGTAACTAAGTAACTCAATAAGTAACTTAATTATTCAAATCGCTAGGTTACATCTGAAAATCCCAATAAAGTTTAATTGAAATTCAACTCTTTATTCTTGCAATTTGAGTCAAACATAGAATAGTTTAGCCTTTTAGCTTTAAAACAACTGTAATACTTAAATATTTTTCTATAAAAAAATGTAATTTTCTTTGGTTAACAAATAGAAATACTCTGAATAATAACATATCTGAATAACAAAAAAAGCTTAAGAAAAGTTAAACAATACATTTCAGTTTGGCAAGATGTTCAGGACTAGTAAAATCTGTAAAATATAAATTACATAAATAATCTTCTTTGCTGAATAAAGCCATGTCAGAACCCGCAGTTCTTCTGAAGTACATTCCTCATAGTAGGACTTCTTTCAAAAACGATGAAAATTAGACTAATCTTTGTTTGATTTTTTAAATCTATTTTATGAGGGTGTTTGCACGCAGGTGACTGCATACAGTATAATGAGCTCTGATACGGAAAAAGACTGCACATCGCTTTAGTTTCATACGGATTACTTAATCAGAGAATATTTGTTTTCGATTTGAATTTGTTAATTTAAAAGTAGACACTTCAAGCTTTCAGATACGGGAAAGACTGTGCCTCACTTTAGTTTCATATGGATTACATAATCAGAGAATATTCATTTTTGATTTGAATTTGTTCATTTAAAAGTAGACACAAGCTTTCTGTAGACACATTTCTCATGTCTCTGTGCAAAATATTCCCTGAGTTTGTGACGTGTAGAAAGTTGCTCACAGAGAAATAGATGGCAGAAATTGCACCCTGTTTGTTTGTTTATTTTGCAAAAGCACAATGTTTTGTTCTTATTGTCAGTGTTTACAAATAAAAGTAGGCCCTTTTTATATTCAATTGATTTTAGTCTTATCTGTATCTGAGTATTTAAAGTTTCTCTGTGAATCAGGAAAAACTGAAAGTGAACGCGCTGGGTTAAAGACGTCGCATTCAATTTATCTTTAGATGCTAAATTTAGATTTCAATTTCAATATAGATTTTAGAACTGTTGAAATGATTTACTGTATGTAACGCAAATACTTTATAAGTAACTGCAATTAAATTACCTAAAAATAAGCAGTAATCCCTTACTTTAGTTTTTCAGTGGATAAGTAATTCAATTACAGTTACTTAGTAACGCGTTACACCCAACACTGGTGTAAACATATCAAATGTCTTATTAATAATAAGTATATGGACATTTAAATGGCACAGTGTAAAATATACTTTGTCTCTTCATTCATAAAGGCTGCTCAACACGGCTCTCATACCTGTAAACCTGAACTGAACTCTTCTGTGTATGACAATATTCCAGTAAGTAAGAACACATACTAGATAGAGACAAATCACAACCTATTAGCCTTTCATTGTGATTAATGTTCTTGATGCTTTTATTTCCCTGACTCCCCGGGCGCCGCAGCATAAATGGCCGCCCACTGCTCTGGGTGTGTGTTCTCGGTGTGTGTGTGTGCACTTTGGATGGTTTAAATGCAGAGCATGAATTCTGAGTATGGGTCATACTCGGTTGTATGTCATGTCACTTTATGCTTTATATGAAGTTTAAAGCACTTAATTTAGATTTTCAATGTCTTTAATATGTATCAGTGTAATGTTCATGTTTTGCATTAAAGGCAGGCTCTAGCTGTTAAATTTGACACTTTTCAGTCATTCAGTTCATCAGAACAACAGCACAATAAATATCAAAGGTGGGACTTTCAAGTCAAAAGCAAGTCTTCAAATCATATCCCAGGTCCTCAAAGAGTTAAAGTTAATGAGATAATTAAGTGACTAATTAAATGATGATTGTGCATTAGTGATGATCACCTGCTGTTATTGAGAATTACAGAGAATCAGATGTTAATGTTTTATTGGACAGATCAGTGTTTGATTTAGTTGTGCTCTTGACCCTTGTCTTATTATGCTAGATCTCTCTCTGTAGCTCTGTATGTGGTGTTGTGGAAGAGAGAACAGTGACATAATAAGGACATATAGTCACAATGAGCTGGTTTGATTATATCTAAAGCAATGTTTTTTTTTTGTTTGGTTTGTTTTCATATGTTTAGGTTTTGAATAATCATCCCAATAAAACTATAAGCAACAAAAATAGTACTGCAATAATATTTACAGAGAATGAATTTTAAATCTGTGTAACACAGATAAAAATTTGAACTCCAGTGCTTTTTAAGACACACACAGATATCAAGAACCAGCATATGAATCTCTACAATGGTGAAAATCAACAGAATGCTTCATGTCAAGTACACCCGGCTGCAGCCTGCAGATCGAGGCGGGGCTGCATCTGGGGCGGGGCTGCACGTGTAGCCCCGCCCCTTACCTACTCTGATTGGTTCGATCGTCTTTCATAGACATACATGATAAGAAATGTGTGTGGTTGGTGTAGGATGGAGTATGTTGTTTAAAAAGCTAAAAACGCTGTGCAGTTTTACAAAGCCTTCATTATGATGTACAGTTGTTTATTGTTAACTTGTCTCACTATGTCTGATTTATTATATCACGAGATGTTAGCTGCTGCAAGTTTAATCTTCTGGACCAGTCGAATTCACAAATGAATCATTGGGACATTCTGAAATGCTTAACGTGAAAGTATGTGGCTTAATGCATTAAAACTGTTTTAAAAAGATCAAACTCAGTAAACAAATTATTAATAAAGCATTCTATTCACAGACAAGCAGATATGAGCCTAGAATACAAACACAGTGCGTTTAATTACTCGTTAAGAATTTTCCTCCCATAACCTGCTTGTCTGTAAATAGAATGCTTTATTAAACATGTTAACTGAGTTTGGTCTTTTTAAAACACGTTTTAATGCATTACGCCACGTTAAGAGTTTTCTTTTTAGGCCAATGGTTTTAATGGGTATCAGAAAAGATACAAATTTAATATATTTATTTAAAGTAAATAGATGATACTTTATAAAGTTTTTCTCAATATTTGACCACAGTGGCTGTGAGACAACTGCACTAAAATAAGAGCATGATGATCATGAAATTACGTTCATTAATAGCAACACTGTAAAACCCGACAAGTAACGTAACTCAAACCTTTTGTGTAAACAAATATCCTTAAAAACATGACAAGTTGGGTTTACTCAAACCGTTTGAGGAAACCGATTGCCTTAAACCATTTAAGTTTTAAAACTTAGTTATGAGTATTCTGAACTTAATTCAGTTGAGTTCACTGAAAGAAGATATACATTGCTATTAAGTAATTAAGTGATTAATTGAGTGATAATTGAGCATTAGTGATGAACACCTGCTGTTAACAAACAGAATTACTGAAGAAAAGAGAAACACAAGAACTACAACTGACTTCAGACACAGCCTTAGATAAAATAAACTGAAATAAAATACATTAAATCTCTCAAGATCTGATTAAACAACCCCACAAACAGCATCACCAGCTCCACTTATTAATAACTAGACTGACTTTATTTCTGTCAGACGTCTACAGAAGATCTGATTGAGAATTAACTAAGGTTTAGATGTTGATTTATGTTTTCATTTGAAGTAACCATGTTAGAGATCAGTGTTTGCTTTAGTTGGGCTCTTGACCCTTGATTGCTGTCTTAGTTTTTTCTTTGGCTGTTGTAACTCAAAAGCCCAGAGAAAATATCATCAGGTGTTATACACACTCACACTCACACACACTCACACTCTTAAAAGCTGCTTTTATCCAAAGCAACTTAAAGTGCATTCAGGTTAGCATTTTTTTTTTTTTTTTTATCTAACCTGTACCTAGATGTTGGTTCTTATACTGTATTTTGGTGATGACAATCATTGATTATTGAACTGTTTGGGGTCTAATCTCTGATGAAATAGATGTTGTGTAATTAGTTGGATTGATTACAATAAAAGTGATTCTAAGAGCCAGTGGTTCTGTGATAATCAGTTAATATAAAGAACTTTCTAAACAGTTTGGTTTTCTGGGTCAATTACAATGTAAAAAGAGTGAACTGTCATACATGCATTCACTTGTCCATTAACAGCTGAGTTTTGTGTAAGATGTCACACTACACATTTCTCTCACTGAGAATAAGTATAAGATGGTTGTGTTGTAGTTTGTATCAGTTTTAAGGTTTGAAAACATAGTTATGAAAGGATTTGGATGGATCTGTGTGATCTCTCTTTATTTCACCTACTGCTGCTGCATCTGGAGGTCCTGAGGAATTTTTATGGTGGTCACAGGCCAAATTTTAGGAATCAGTCTCTAGGTGGCTATGGAGCCGTAGGCTAAAGCTGTGGCTACTCACTATTGTCACACCACCATGAACTTTGTCTGTGTCTTGTGTCTTTCCTGCTCCCTGTTTGTTGTCATGGTTTTTCATCTCGTTATCATCACTAATCACGTTCTGTCCTCCTTGTTTCATTGTCAGGTCTGGTCTTTGTGTTGCTGTGTTTAGATTTCCTGTTCTTCAGTTGGATTTGCTCTCTTCAGATTATTAAAGACTGATTTTAAATTATCTTTGTGCATGTTATTAGTCAGCTAAGACAAGAGAGGTACTATTACACTAAGTGCAAATAGCTATATATTCTATTTACACTGTTACATTTTTACTACTTATTGCAGCTAGTGGCAATTATCTGCACCTCAGTATTGTTGTACATTGTAATACAATAGTGTACAATATTAACCTTTTGAGTCTAAATTGTCATTTTAATTCAAATTATAAAATGGATGCCACCTTATTAGAACAATAAAGCCCTCCCTACACCTATCCTAACCCTACCTAATAGTTTATTTTTAACTTTTTGATTATATTCTTCCTTTTCATTGAAAATAAATGCTTTTCTGATGTGATTTGAAATTTCAAAAGGGAGAAAAAAGTTCGCCAAAAGTCGGATTTGAACCAAGGTCGATCGCGTCAAAATGAATACGTCACACGTATTCAGGGGCGCCGCCAGGAATTTTGGGCCCCATGACAAAAAAATCTAATTGGGCCCCCTCTGTGCAGCTGTTGTCACCACATCTCTAGGACCTAACTGTCCCATCAAAAGCTTTACATAACTCTAATCAAAGGCTTGTAACTGTCTTGCTTCTTGTAGTTTAATACTAGTACTAGCACAATATTTACTGCTGGTGATTTGTAAATGCAAGTCTGCATACAGTATGCAGTTCACTATTTGATGCAAGATTAAAAGCCACCATAAAAATGTCCTTTTACCTTAAAATAATGTTTCCAAAATCGTTTCAGTGGTTCATCAAGTCGTAACAGGGTGAAAGGCACTTATGCCACAAACCTGGGTCAACATCCTGCCTATGACTTCTGCCTTCTTCCACCATGCATATCTCATTCTCATCATCACTGTAACTTTCTTTCCCCTCTACCTTTCCTTCCACACTTCTTCCTCCTTCTGCCTGAGAGGGCCCCTGGCTCTGTAGGATGCACACAATGCATGTGGATATACATATATACTGTGATATATACAGTATATTAAAATATGCCATATACCAATAAATGACACTAACACTGCAGAACATTGACACAAATGACCTATAGTTCTGTATTACCACCACTTGATTACATACATTAGATACGATAGATTTGTGTGTGTGTGTGTGTGTGTGTGTGTGTGAGCTTCTCAAATAAATTGCCCTTTATGATGGGAATGATAAAGTCTGTATCTATAGATGTCATTTAACAGCCAAAATTCAGTCTAAATGAACACATCCAACTGGATTATTTTAATATCGTCTGTAACTTTCATGCAGGTTGAGGTAAGCTACTCATTGTTTCTAACTGCATCCAGTACAGACAGGAGGTTGTTTTTTTTTTTTTTTATTTATTTTTTATTTATGTCATAATGGTCATTATGTGAGAAAATAATTTGTGTTTGATTTCTGTCATTAATAAATATTTCATTTTATTTTGTTATGGTAAAAAAGAGCTAGAGAGACAGAGAACTTGTGTTTGATTTCTTGGAATGATGCTAAGTCATTAACACAGTGTTGCTCATCTTCTTCACTGGGACAGGGAGGGTGCAGTTATGGGGAGACTGGGGTGCTGCTGACTCATCTGTTGTTAAGTCTGATAAGGGGGCATGGACAATGATTTAATATGAATATCTTGCTAAACGTTTCCCTGCACTGATTAAATGTTGATGAAATGTAGGCTAACACTAGCCTGCAGCTAGCTATCTTATTTCACTATAGACAACAGGTTAATACCACTCACAGACTAAAGGCTAACGTTACCCACCTTTCTTGGTGCAAAACTGGGATACAGAACTACACCCTTTCTTTTGTCTTTCCTCTCTCTCTCTTTTCTCTCTTTCCTTTTCTGAAAACCAGATTTTATTTTCCTACTCAACATTATGGTCTCTGTATTTCTAGCACTCCGTGCACTGATTGACTGTCTGCAACTAACTAAACACCGTCACTGATGAGTGGAGATACTTGGATGAGTGCGCTAAGACAGGACCAAACCATTTCATGCAGATACAGGGGGGGTGGTTGGTCAATATGGATGTTTTATTTTTTTGGTCAATGGTGATATTTAACTTTTATTGCCAACATAAGTAAAATCAAAGACATCATTCCTTTTATTATTATTTGAAATATACTCAGTGATGATGGTTTTTATAGTGTATAATATAATAAAAAATTTTAAATTAGTTTTTACCTATTTGTTGGGGCCCCTGTCAGTCAGGGGCCCTTGGAATTGTCCTAACTTTTCCCCCCTATATGGTGCCCATGCACGTATTACCATCTGCACCACCGACGCTAATGAATATCAGTTGTCTTTTGTAGTGTTGACTAGCTGAATCACACGTTGGTGGATGGAGTTAGTGTAAATAGTTTCAGCCAACAAGGCGGGCTATTTGCACTTAGAGTAAATAGACACTCTGTATTTCGTATGCTTTTGTTCTAGCTGCAATGTCAGAAAATAGAAACCGTTTCTAAAATAGAATCCCCATGTCACTTGTCGCGTGTCACTGTTGTGGCTGGTTAGGACTAGTGTTGTCACGGTACCAAAATTTCAGTATTCGGTACCGATACCAGTGAAAATCCACGGTTCTCGGTACCAATTTCGGTATCAAAGCAAAACACAAAAATATGCTAATTAAAAAAAAAAACAAAAAAAAAAACAACAACTTTTTATCACTAAAAATAAAACCAATGCCATTCTTTATACTTATTTACAATTGTGTTTAAAGTTTTTCTTTAAAAAATAAAGTTTTATTAATTTTTTCAACAGTAGTAGCAGTATCACATACATTCTACTAAATAATAGTAATATTTCTAGCACAATGCCTTTATGTAAAAATGAACTTTTATTTTGACGGGTTGCCGTGAATACCTTTAAATTGACACTGGTTTTACTCAAATGAAATGGTAAAATGCTTGTGAAGTGACTCAGAACAGTTCTGGTGATGTTGTTTATGTATTTATGTCCTCATTGAGATGTAAGATGCTGAAATTACTGCAAGCGTCACACGCTTCAGTCTATGTAGTAAACAAAATGCATGTCTCTGCAATTCGTTCATTCACACAGAGACGCGCAGAACATGCAGGATTCATATTTCAACCAACTTTTGCGGCATAACATTTACAGATACTGGTCCATATGGAGATTTGATTTGATTATTTTATGATAACTTTGACAAATTCCATGACTGTCCATATTAAAATGTAAGTTTCATTTTCATGACTGGATTTTGAGATTCTGTCCGCGTTTTCTGCTTCGCGGAAATCATAGCGCTGTATGCGTCAAGAACCGGGTTGACCGGGTACTCAGTACCACCGGTACTTAAAGAAACCTGGTACCGTGACATTTTAATGTTTTTTAGTACCGAATTGGTACCAAAGTACTGGGTCTTTTGACAAAACTAGTTAGGACAAAAACTCAGATTAACATGGAAAAGATACCTTTCATCACATGTTGCAGCGTCACGTCACGTCTGATTAGGACTCGGTGTAATGCATATTTCAGACAAAAAAAAATAATTAAAATTTGAATTTCGGTTTGCCATCCATTTTCACAATCAAATCCAACAACCAGTGTATAAAGTTAACTTAAAGTATTTTTTTTTTTTTATTTATTTCTTATTTTTCCCTTGTTTGAAATGTGTCACAGGTGAAGACAGTTGTAGCTTTTAAATCCAGTCTGCTAGAATGGAGAAATATGCTGAAATATTTATAACTGCTTGCCAAACTGATCACATATTTTAAATCCAAAATAAAATCTGACATAAACTGGTCTATAAATGTATTTTTTTTTTTTTATGCTCAAATGACATTAACAAAGCGTTTAAGTCAGTCCAGCCAATGTTCTTTTGGAGTCCCAAGCATGCATCTCAGAACTGTTTCTGTGGGGAGCAGAGCTTCTAACAGTAGATGCAGTAACACCATGACATCACCAACTGACAGAACTGATTTCCTCTTCCTCCCAGAAGTGACATCACTTAGTGTCTCTCCATCTCTCATGAAGGTCATGTGATCACATGGTCGACAATCAAAAGGTTTTTTTTTGTTTGTTTGTTTTTTTGCCTCTCTCATTACAATGGAAACGTCTCAGGTTACGAATGTAACCATGGTTCCCTAAGTAGGGAACGAGACACTGCGTCCTCTAGGGGTCGCTATGGGGGAACACCTCGTCGTGACCCGTGTCTGAAGCATACAAATGAAAAAACACCAACGAGTTGGCTGGCGACAGCCTCTGACGTCACTACCGGTGCGACTATAAAACAGGCACTGGGAAAACACGTCATTCACTTCTTCGTCTGAAGCTTGCGTCCGAAGCATGGCAGGGAGCTAGAGAGGACGCAGTGTCTCGTTTCCCTACTCAGGAACCATGGTTACATTCGTAACCTGAGACGTTCCCTTTCAAGGGAACTTCGAACTGCGTCCTCTAGGGGTCGCTATGGGGAACAGTATACCCACGCCGCCATGCTGAGGGGAGTGCAGGCCAGAATCATGGCGAACACTAAGTACCAACTCTACCATTTCAATGGGAGTTGCCCCCGGGACGTTTAGACGGCTGTCTGTGACAATACCCCTTACGGCCAAAGGCCTAAGCTACATACCCAACTTAATTGTTAGGGCCTCGGCCCGGTGGTAGAGCTAAAGGCTTGGAATCAGGAAAGATTCCTTTAAAGGGATACGGCTAGGAACCTAGCATTTTATACTAAGTCTTGCCTGTCACACAGGGGCTACAGCTTGCTTCCGCAAAAGCTTGCTGAAGGAGCTGTCTCAACAGATCTCCAGTAGCAACACCCTGTTTAGATAGGTATCCGAGGATACATGGGTGGAGTGGCGCCCAAGATGAACGGGGCTTTTACCAACTCAAGAAAGGGCACGAAGCAACCACGCGAAGCCCTCACCATATAGGATTTTAGAAAGAACGCAGAGTACTAGCGTGCGAACTTACCACAGTGTGGATTTCAGAAAGTGTGCAAAGACTTCACGTGCACACTTACCATATCATGGATTTTCAAATACTGTTCTAGGGAAGGGCTCTCGTGGCACTCTGATAGAGCAGCTCATAGATGGAATGGTGCATCTCAAAAAAAGTATGTTTGAGAGTCATCAACTCGATCTGTGGAAATAATGCTGTAGCGCTCTGGGAAAAACAGTGAACTCAGTCTCATATGAGAGGAGAACTCCTGAATCCAGAGTAGCACGCTCATAGGCGACCCTTCTTGGAAAAGGGGAGCGCTGCTAAACTACCACGAGAATCGCCCGAATAGCCCCTCATGTTGAGGGAAGCGATGCTTGAAGTGTATAAACAAATACACACTGGCTGAATGGAGCCCAAGGAACCAAGGTCTAATCATCTCAAGAAAGGGAACGAGGCGGAGCGCGTAACCCTTCCATACAGGATTTCAGAAAGTGCGCAGAGTCTTGCGTGCACACTTACCAATATGTGGATTTTTAGAAAGTGCGCAAAGTGTTCACGTGCACACTGACCACCATGTGGTTTTCAGAAAGTACACAGAGCTTAGCGTGTGTACCTAAAGGTTCCTAAGCATCGCAGAGGCGCTGAACCGTACGGGAGAGGCAAGCTCAAATTTTTTTATAAACCTCTAGCGAGGGGAGCATCACCTGAGGCAGCATATACAAGAAGACTTCTGTAACTGCCACCTTCACTTCCCGCTGGATGCGACAGCACCTAAGCGGCCAGGAGACCCCTCAGGGTGACCTGGCCGGACATCCATGAAATTCCCTGCAGTGCTGTGCCAGGCCTGATGATCAAGGAGGCTCCCGCAGAAACCTGTGATCTCAGCCGCCTAATACCGGAACATGAAGCCGGATGGCTGGTGCTGACGAGTGTTTAGTAAACACTGTAACTGAGCACTGCAAAGGAAACTCACAGAGTTTATTAGTAGACATAACCACCAGCAATTTACACATAAGTATATACAGAAAGGGTTATTTTTATACTCCCACCCTCCTGCGCTGGAGCCCCACTCAAGGGGCGCCTCCTTTTAGTCCGGACCATCAGTAAGGTGGTTGCTATGAACATAGAACCAGCCAAAAACATTATAGGTCCAGCATAGGAGACTGTTATGCGTTAGAGGTTTCCACCTAACCTCGATCAGGTGGAGAGCTGGTGGTTACAGGGGAATTAGGAAGGGGAGGATAAAAGCAGAAGTTAAAAAATCCCTAAAGGGGACAAGTAGATACCTCAGTATCACTCTGACTCAGTGCTGCCTCGTCTGGATCACATCCCTTAGGTTCTGCTTACCCCCTTGTGACCCACAATTCCTCTTAACCCTGCCCGCAGGTGGGGGAGGAGCGTGAGTCGCGACACTAGCCTTCTGTGCCCGTCTTTGATTCTCAGATCGAGACAGGCCAGGACCCCTATGTTGTTCGGGCTCAGACCTGGACCTTCGTGGAACGAAGGATCTGAAAGCAGCAGAGTGCGCCTTTGTCTCCCCGAACTTCTCGATCACTGTCTCAACGGAAATACCGAAAAGTTCAAAAGGCGAAACCTGAGCATCATGAAGAAAGCCTTTTCTTTCTTCCCGATGTCTGACAGGTTCATCCACAGATGTCTCTCCGCTACCACCATGGCCGCCATAGTCCTGCGCTTGGCAGAGGCGGCCTGCTTGGTAGCCCGGAGAGAGGCCTGTGGTGCGGCGCAGCTCGGCTACCTGATCAGGTAAAAAGGCTTTCGCCTTTATCCAGGTCTCTTAGCAGATCAGTCTGATATGCTTGAAGCATTTATTTTGTAATAAAGCCACAGCCTGACCTGCTGCTGCGTATGCCCTGCCATTTAAGCAAGATGCATTGCTTGAAGGGGCTTAGATGGCAAGGAGGGAGATTAAGAGAGGATGTCTCCCCCGCAGAATGAAAGCTCTTTCTGCAGGGGGGCATCCTCTCATAGCCGTTTTCGTGCATCGCCTCGATGTCGGCAAAACTCTTATGCTGAAACCGATGGATGCGAGAAGAAAACGGCCTCTTTCATTTCCTTTCGATCTCAGTATGGAGATCAGGTAGAAATGGAAGGCTCACCTGAGCTGGAAGGGCTATGGTCGGAAAGATAACGCTCATCGAGGCGCGATCCATAAACTCCAACAGCTCTACATACGCAGAGCAGGAGAATTGAGAAGGCTCAGCCTCAGCTTCTTCACCATCCTCAAATATCTCCTGCTTTTCCTGGGTAAAAAAACCCAGCAGAGCACTAACCTCAGTATCAGAAAGTGTTAAAGATATAACATCATCCTCCCGAGGCTCTCTCTCATCCGACGCCATTATGAGCGCGAAAGGGAAAGTCCCTCTTTAAACTATTCAGACAGATCCACCTGAAATTCTCACGAGCTCATTCTCCTCCGTGCCTCAGCAGCGGCGGGTCCTGAACCGCGGGAAGCAGATGGCTGCCTTTTTTTTTTTTTCTCGGAAAGAGAGACGAACCAGAGCGGAGCTTTTTCCTTGAAAAAAACGCTCGCAATGCATGCAGATTGCCTCCTCAAAGACATCGCGTGCGTGCTCTTTACCCAAACAAAATCACGTAAAGATCGTGTGTGTCATCGGGTGTCAAATAATGCCGACACGGATGCATACATTGTCTAAACGCTTGCTAGTAGTCGCCATGATAGACAGAGAAAGAGCGCTCTTACCGGTTCTTTCAGATGCACGCTTCAAACAAAACAGTCAGTGAAGACGAAGAAGAGAATGACGTGTTTTCCCAGTGCCTGTTTTATAGTCGCACCGGTAGTGACGTCAGAGGCTGTCGCCGGCCAACTCGTTGGTGTTTTTTCATTTGTATGCTTCAGACACGGGTCACGACGAGGTGTTCCCCCATAGCGACCCCTAGAGGAGGCAGTGTCTCGTTCCCTTGAAAGGGAACTATATTTATGACCATATGTAGAGACTCAGCATGTATTCAAGAGCAAGGCTGCTGACAGAAAAAGCTTATAAGTTCTTATAAGATAAAAAAAAGACATTTAGATGAAATCAATTCTGCTTCATCAACATGTTTTAAGTTTATTCCATTGATTGATTAATAGAAATTTGGTAATGAATTGAGGTACATCAAATGCACAGCATATTGCAGTCACTGCCAATGCAATGTCTTCCAGTATTTCACGATCCCAGGTACAGCAGTTCTCAAACCAGCATATCTGGACGGTATATTCAAATTTTATTTATTTAAATAAATTCTATTTATTTGTCTTAATCTCAAGTTTGAAAAATTAACAGTTCTATTTTCATTGGCCTTTAGTCTAATGTCATCTACTAAAACGCTTCTTCCGCTCTATCTAGCACTAGGTGAGGTGTCAAAAACATTAAAATATAAGGTGTTAATCATGTGATATTTAGAGTGTGAAAACAGCAGTGCTGGTATCATCTTGATCTCTTGTAGTACTGTCACTGGTCATGAGCCTTGGTGAAATGGATAAGTGCATGATTTTATTACCATTCTGTCAAATATCTTATGTGTTGGATATTGGTTGGGGCTAGTGGTCATTGGGCTGTTTCTCAGTAACTATAAGGTTTTGATGACCCTCAGGGCAGTAATTTTTCTTGCAGGTGGTTTTATCTTAGGATCCTCAGGAAGTGGAAACTACTGTGTCTTCTTGACTAGTTACTAATGTTATTGGTGGGGGCACAGTCAAGAGTATAGACAGAATACAGAAGTGGACTCAACACAAAGCCCTGTGGTACACTGAGGAAGGAAAAGAGATGGTCCTTTATCCAATGGCAGATGGACTGTGAAAATTTTTAAGTCAGCAAGTTTGGTGACCAATCTAACTGGGAAGACTGTGTTAAAGTATATAAACAGTATCCTCAAATAGCTCCCTTGATGTTGAAGGTGTGTGAGCCCTGCCATGTGCAGGCCAGTGATGATGGCATTGTCTGTAGCTCTGTAAATGAACAGGTAAAAGGTGAGTTGGAGACTGGCTGTAGAACCAGCCTATAAAAGCTCAGTATGATGACCGGTGTAATTGCATTCGAAGATTATCATTGAGGTTGCTGGTGAAGGTTTTTTTTGGTTGGGGTACACGCTGATGTTTTTGTCAACACAAATTACAGCATATGTACACTGCTCAAAAAAATTAAAAGAACACTTTGAAAACACATCAGATCTCAGTGGGGAAAAATATCATGCAGGATATCTATACTGATATGGACTGGGTAATTTGTTAGGAATGAAAAGATGCCACATTGTTTAATGGAAATGAAAATTATCAACCTACAGAGGGCTGAATTCAAAGATACTCAAAATTAAAGTGAAAAAAGGATGCAGCAGGCTAGTCCATTGAGTTGAAATTTCATTGCAGCAACTCAAAATGGTACTCAGTAGTTTGTATGGCCCCCACATGCTTTTATGCATGCCTGACAACATCAGGGCACGCTCCTAATGAGACGAAGGATGGTGTCCTGGGGTATTCCCTCCCAGATTGGACCAGGGTCTCACTGAGCTCCTGCACAGTCTGAGGTGCAACCTGGCGACGTCAGATGGACCGAAACATAATGTCCCAGAGGTGTTCTATTGGATTTAGGTCAGGTGAGCGTGGGGGACATTCAGTGGTATCAATTCCTTCATCCTCCTGGAACTGACTGCATACTCTCGCCACATGAGGCCGGGCATTGTCGTGCACCAGGAGGAACAAGGACCCAATGCAGCAGCATAGGGTCTGACAACTGGTCCAAGAATTCCATCCCGATACCTAATGGCAGTAAGTGTGCCATTGTCTAGCCTGTAGAGGTCTCTGTGTTCCTCCATGGATATGCCTTCCCAGACCATCACTGACCCACCACCAAACCGGTCATGCTGAACAATGTTACAGGCAGCATAACATTCTCCACCGCTTTTCCAGACCCTTTTACATCTGTCACACATGCTCAGTGTGAAACTACTCTCATCTGTGAAAAGCACAGAGCACCAGAGGTGGACCTGCCAATTCTGGTTTTCAATGGCAAATGCCAATCAAGTTACATGGTGCCAGGCAGTGAGCACAGAGCCCACTAGAGGACATCAGGCCCTCAGGCCACCCTCATGAAGTCTGTTTCTGTTTTCTCAGATTCATTCACACCAGTGGCCTGCTGGAGGTCATTTTGTAGGGCTCTGGCAGTGCTCATCCTGTTCCTCCTTGCACACAAAGGAGCAGATACAGGTCCTGCTGATGGGTTAAGGACCTTCTACTGCCCTTGTCCAGCTCTCCTAGAGTAAATGCCTGTCTCCTGGAATCTCCTACATGCTCTTGAGACTGTGCTGGGAGACACAGCAAACCTTCTGGCAATGGCACATATTGATGCGCCATCCTGGAGGAGTTGGACTGCCTGTGCAACCTTTGTAGGGTCCAGGTATCGCCTCATGCTACCAGTAGTGACACTGACCCTAGCCAAATTCAAAACTAGTGAAAAACAATCAGAAAAGATGAGTAGGGGAAAAAATGTCAGTGGCCTCCAACTGTAAAACCATTCCTCTTTTGGGGGTTTTCTAATGGTTGCCCATCTAGTGCACCTGTTGTTAATTTTATTAACACCAAAGCAGCTGAAATGAATTAACAACCCCCTCTGCTACATAACTGACCAGATCAATATACCAGAAGTTTAATTTACTTGATGCTATACTCTGATTAAAAAGTGTTCCTTTAATTTTTTTGAGCAGTGTATATTCTCCCATGTCCTGAACCTCAAAAATATCCCAGTTTGTCAGTCAAGGCAACTGTAAAGCAAGTTTTGTTCCTTCGGGCAAAGTTTTTACCAGTCTTTGTTTTGGGTTGAGCTTTCCTCCTCCTGTATGCTGGGAATAGAAGTATGATCAAGTGATCTGAGTGGTCTAAATGTGGTAGGCTCAAACTGTCTAGTATGTTTGTCCCCCTGGTAGCACATCTGATGTGTTGATTAAAATTTTTGGAGAACAGCATTTAAATCTGCTCGGTTAAATTAATCAGCTATTTCACTGAGCAGGCGGCCTAAAGCTATGTTGAAGTTCACATCTTGTGGAATTGTCACGGTTCATGAATGCACCGTCTCCTGCTGGTTTGTTGTGACGTCATGTTAATTGTTTCTTGTGGGTGTTACCGCTGATCATATGATCAGCGGCAGCTGCAGCTCATTACAACAGCCTACTTAATGCCCAGTCTTTCGTCTCTTGTTTGTCAGATCGTTGTGTGAGGTCCGTGTGGTGTATGTGTGTTCGTCATTCAGCGTTCATGCTTCATGCTCTATTTCCTGTTCGGTCGTCTCTGGATTACTGCCATCATTGCCCGGATCTATCGCCATCACCACCTCCACCAACGCACTCAAGGAGATTGTTAGGATCTCACCACTTCCACCAACGCACTCAAGGGGATCTACTCACCTGTCTGTGCTGCCACCGAAGTCCCTGCGTCATTCTCCAGAAGCCATTCACCATCACCTACTTGCAATAAACCTCATTTTTACTTGCATTTGCCTCCTGTCCTTTCTCACGCCGTGACAGAACGATCTGACCAACTATGGAGGCAGCAAGTAATCAAACGTCCGCTCTGGAGGATTTTCTCAGCGCCAGTGTTCGGAGGATGGACTCCCAGGAGAGGAATCTTAACGACACTGGTCGCACAGTTCAGGGAGTGGTGTTGAAGGTGTTGGAGCTCACCCAACAACTACAGTTACTACGAGCTCCCACTGCGCCGCTCACACCGCCCGTTCCTCCAGCCCCATCGGAAGCCCCCTCCCAGCCGGAACCATGGCTCCCCATTCCGGAGTCATATTCGGGTGAGCCTAACGGTTGTAGAGGTTTCCTTATCCCGGTGTGAAATGCTCTTTTCTTTCCAGGAAAGAACCTTTGCCAATGAGAGAGCCAGGGTGGCTTTCGTGCTGACATTGCTCACTGGGAGGGCGGCATTATGGGGAACGGCGGTGTGGGAGAACCAGGATCCATGCTGCGCCTCGTTTCAGTCACTCTCCGCCGAAATGAGACGGGTCTTTGATCGGGCCGTCGCCGGGAGGGAGGCGGCCAGGAAGCTCGCGGAACTACGGCAGCACGAGATATCCGTCTCGGACTATTCCATCGAGTTCCGAACCCTGGCAGTAGAGTGTCATTGGAACGAGGAGGCGCAGTGGGACATGTTCCTGCATGGGCTGGCTGACCGCGTCCAGAAGGAGATCTACGCCCTGGACCTCCCCACTTCACTGAATGGCCTCATTGAACTGGCTTTGCGGGTCGACGCACGTCTGACGCGGATGGAGAGGCGGAGCTTACCCAGTTCCACATCCAGGACCCAGCCGGACGTGCGGTCCAGCGGCGGGGACGCGGCCAGCCCCTCCTACGATCACGAGCCCATGCAGGTAGGGCGAGCTCGGCTTTCCCGGGAGATGAAGGAGAGGCGGAGGTCCCTGGGCCTTTGTCTCTACTGCGGGGGAACTGGGTATCACGCTTACACCTGCCCGGTAAAAGGCCAGGCCAGGTAGTACGTATGAGGCTACTATCGGGTGGGATCTCCGCCGAGAAGACCTCATCATCATCCACGCTCCTTCTGGTAAGACTAAGGTGGGCAGCACAGACCCACGACTGTCAAGCACTACTGGACTCAGGGGCAGAAGGTAATTTCATGGACAGTACACTGGCACACCGTCTTCACATTCCTCTCAGACCCCTTCCGCACCACATCACGGTTCACGCCCTCAATGGACAGAAACTCCCGGTCATATCTCACGTCACTGAAGACATCACCCTCATCACATCTGGCAATCACTCTGAAACTATTTCCTTTCACATCCTTGACTCCCCTCTGGCACCCATAGTCCTTGGTCACCCCTGGCTCCTCCTCCACAACCCTAAAGTAGACTGGTCCTCAAATACCATTCTGACTTGGTGTCAAGGATGTCACGAGTCTTGTTTAGTGTCTGCCTGTCCGTCTGTTTCTATGTCTGTGCTGCAGGAGGAGGCGGTGGATTTGTCTTACGTGCCCGCGGAGTACCTCCACCTGAAGGAAGTGTTCAGTAAGTCTCGTGCTGCTTCTCTTCCTCCGCATCGTCCCTACGACTGTGCCCTAGAATTACTGTCGGGTAAGTCTCCGCCTAAGGGCAAATTATATTCACTTTCTGTTCCGGAAAGGAAGGCTATGGAGAAATATATTTCTGATTCTCTAGCTTCCAGGTTCATCCGCCCTTCCTCTTCTCCAGCGGAGGCGGGGTTCTTTTTTGTGGGAAAGAAGGACGGATCACTGCGACCTTGTATTGATTACCGGGGACTGAACGACATCACGGTCAAGAATACTTATCCTTTGCCGTTGATGTCTTCAGCCTTCGAGAGGTTGCAGGGAGCGTCGATTTTCACAAAACTGGACTTACGTAATGCTTATCATTTGGTCCGCATCAGGGAGGGGGATGAATGGAAAAACCGCTTTTAATACCCCCAGGGGGCACATTGAATATTTGGTCATGCCCTTCGGGCTTTCCAACTCCCCAGCGGTCTTCCAGGCACTCGTCAACGACGTGCTGCGAGATATGATTGATCAGTTCATATATGTCTACCTGGACGACATATTGATTTTTTCTTCTTCTCTCCAGGAACATGTGCAGCACGTTCGACGAGTGCTTCAGAGGTTGCTAGAGAATGGGCTTTTTGTCAAGGCGGAGAAATGCGAGTTTCATGCACAGTTGGTTCCATTTTTGGGGTATATCGTCTCGACTGAGGGAATAGGCATGGATCCCGAGAAGGTTAAGGCTGTGGTAGAGTGGCCAAGTCCAGATTCCCGTAAGGCCCTACAGAGGTTTCTGGGGTTCGCCAACTTCTATCGGCGGTTTATTCGCAACTTCAGCCAACTAGCCGCACCTCTGACCGCCTTGACCTCCGCCAAGACTACGTTCAGGTGGTCAGACACAGCCGAGGCTGTGTTTGCCAAACTGAAGAGCTGCTTTGTTTCAGCCCCAATCTTGATCACCCCTGACCCATCACGTCAGTTTGTGGTGCAGGTCGATGCGTCAGAGGTGGGGGTAGGAGTGGTGTTATCTCAGCGTTCTCCCTCAGACGACAAGGTCCACCCATGCGCGTATTTTTCTTATCGTTTATCTCCAGCCGAACGAAATTACGATATTGGTAACCGAGAATTGTTGGCAGTCAAGATGGCATTGGAGGAATGGCGCCACTGGTTAGAGGGATCGGGGGTTCCTTTTATTGTATGGATAGTACGGCTAAAAGGTTGAACTCCAGGCAGGCTCGGTGGGCACTTTTTTCGGACGTTTTGATTTTACTATCTCGTACCGCCCGGGTTCCAAAAATACTAAACCCGATTCTTTGTCACGTATTTTTGACCGTTCACTCCCGAGTGTATTTTTCCTGAGACATTAGTGGTCTCCACACTCACATGGGAGATCGAATTGAAGGTTAAGACAGCCTTAGAAGGGGTAACGCCTCCGCCCGGGTGCCCACCGAATCGCTTATTTGTGCTGGAGGGATTACGGTCCAACGTTATCCAGTGTGGACATTGTTCTAATGTGGCTTGCCATCCAGAAATTAACCGTACTAAGTTTTTGGTCAAGCAACGATTCTGGTGGCCACTGATGGCTCGCGACATTCACAGTTTTGTGTTGGCTTACTCGGTTTGTGCCACTGGTAAGACTTCCAATCGACCCCCTGATGGGTAACTTCAACCGCTGCCGGTCCCTTCGAGACCCTGGTCCCACATCGCTCTAGATTTTATTACTGCCCTCCCGCCCTCCCAGGGCACCATGGTAGTTTTGACCGTGGTGGACCGGTTCTCGAAGGCTGCCCACTTTATTCCCTTGCCCAAATTACCCTCAGCCAAGGAGACAGTGGTGGCCATTGTAGATCACGTCTTTCGGTTACATGGCCTCCCGATAGACGTGGTTTCCGACAGGGGACCCCAATTTGTGTCCAAATTTTGGCGAGAATTCTGTAGATTACTGGGGGCGACTGTAAGTCTGTCCTCAGGGTTTCATCCCCAGAGCAATGGTCAAACCGAGAGAGCCAACCAAGATTTGGAAAGGGTGTTGTGATGTTTGGTTTCCAAGAATCCTTCCTCCTGGAGCCAACTATTGTCTATGGTGGAGTACGCCCACAATACCTTACCCATATCAGCTACGGGCCTATCACCATTTGAATGTAGTGTAGGTTACCAGCCACCTGTTTTTCCCAGTCTGGAATCCGAAGTCGCGGTCGTCCCCTCCGTTCACGCCTTTTGTCCAGAGGTGTCACCGCACTTGGACTAGAGCCCGTGAGACTCTACTCCAAGTGGGGGCGCGCACCAAGGCTAAAGCCGATCGCCACCGGTCTAGGCCTCCCGTATACGTTGTGGGTCAAAGAGTGTGGCTTTCTACTAAGAATATTCCTCTCCGCTCCGTATCTAATAAGTTGGCTCCCAAATTTATTGGCCCGTTTACTGTCACCAAGATCATTAGCCCGGTGGCAGTCCGCCTTAAATTCCCTCCTGCGTACAGGAGAATTCATCCCGCCTTTCATGTATATCATGTTTTTCATTTCCCTATTAATCCGCCTATCCCGGTTCCCCCCCCCCCCCCCCACCCCCCCCCCCCCCCCCGCCCGCAACTCGTAGATGGGGAGACCACTTATTCGGTCAATCGCATTCTGGACTCTAGACGGAGGGGACGCGGATTTCAGTACTTGGTGGACTGGGAAGGTTACGGTCCGGAGGAGAGAAGTTGGGTACCTGCTAGGGACATCCTGGATCACTCTCTTATCGATGATTACAATCGACAGGTAAGGGGTTCTGTCACGGTTCATGAATGCACCGTCTCCTGCTGGTTTGTTGTGACGTCATGTTAATTGTTTCTTGTGGGTGTTACCGCTGATCATCTGATTATATACAACAGCCTACTTAATGCCCGGTCTTTCGTCTCTTGTTTGTCAGATCGTTGTGTGAGGTCCGTGTGGTGTATGTCTGTTCGTCATTCAGCGTTCCTGCTTCATGCTCTGTTTCCTGTTCGGTCGTCTCTGGATTACTGCCATCATTGCCCGGATCTATCGCCATCAACACCTCCACCAACGCACTCAAGGAGATTGTTAGGATCTCACCACTTCCACCAACGCACTCAAGGGGATCTACTCACCTGTCTGTGCTGCCACCAAAGTCCCTGCGTCATTCTCCAGAAGCCATTCACCATCACCTACTTGCAATAAACCTAATTTTTACTTGCATTTGCCTCCTGTCCTTTATCACGCCGTGACAGGAATGTCTGACTGTGACAATAAAAACATTAAATTCACATGGTAGATACATTTGACTGTCATGTACTCCAAATTGGCAGAAACTATCTACCTATGTTTCTGGTAAATCTACCTTTTTTAAATTAATTAATTTGTTTATTTACTTTTTTATAGATTCATAGATTCAGTTCATGCATTTTGTGGCTAAAAGATCTGGCACTGGTGAGAAAAATGCTGGGTAGCATATCATGGTTTGTGCAGTCGTCTGGCAAGTAGGGCGATCCGGCACACATGCTTTTGTTTTCTGTGTCTCCTACACATTTGTCGAATTGTAAAAAAAAATCTTGGGGGATGTGGTCAGTTTCTTCGGTTGGTGGGGTTGGGGGGAATGCTGATTGGGCGTGTGAGCTGTTGTTAAGATAAAATGTTGTTTCTGTTCAGTCTGTTAATAAATAACATATTCTTGATATTAAGATGTTTCCACAAGTCCTTAAAATGTACTCTTCCTCATCATAGTAAAATGATGCACTGAACCACTCAGAAGCAAAAATATTCAAATCAATTCCGGTGGCCTGGCAACTTCTCCCTATAAGACTATATGGCCTACTCTCAAAATATTATAACTTTAATTTCTAAGATTTACATTCTCAAACATTTTAACTTTATTCTTGTATTATTTCAAATTTATTCTCAAAATATTTCTGCAAAAAATTACGAAAACTTACTTCCGCTTGTGCGCAGCTTGTTACAGTAGCAAGTTCTGATTGGGCAATCATTGTTATTTAGTTTGTGAATTATCAGAATAGAACATTTTAACATTTCATTTGCATGATAAGTTTTACATAATACACAACATTTATAATCCAAAGGAGATTGTAAAAGGGGAAGGTGGTTTTACTGAGGGGATGTTTTTTGTCATTTTTTTCGACCAGGGGGATGCCATCCCCCCGCATCTCCACTCAATTTGAGCCCTGCTCCTATCCCCCTGACACCTGTCTGACCCAACAACAGTCCACATAGACCCCGGTGTCCTGGCTTTCTCCTTTGGTTAAGTGTCTAAGTGCAAAAATTCACTCAAGATCTGCTTAATCTATAGTTATTTGATCGGTTGTCACTGCATCAGTGCTTGCTTCTATCTTGCTTGCAAAAAAATAATAATTAAAAATCAATTGTTCAGTATGAATTCTGTGTTTCAGGGGTTTCTAGTGCTGATTGGGGTGTGAGTTACAGTCCTTCACACATCTGTGCACTAAAGAACTCATCAGTGATAATGAGCTGCACTTATACATACCCTACTGGATATAAGATCGAGAAAGTGTTCTGGACCAAAAACCCTGTAAAGGGTAAAGAGTCTCCAGATCTGTCTGAGGATCCTGAATACAGCCAGAGGCTTCAGTATCTGGGAGACACACAGCAGAACTGCACCATCAGACTGAGTCATGTGACACAGAAGGACCAACACATGTACTGTTTCAGATTCATCACTGATAAACCTGTAAAAAAATGGACTGGTGCTCCAGGAGTGACTCTTGCTGTCACAGGTGACTTTCATGAGGTTGAGCTCTTCTTCTGTGCATTATGTTGAATAATAACCAGTGTATGACAGCAGCACTAGATATAATGTGTGTGTTGTGTTCAGATCTTCAGGTGGAGGCTCCTGAGAGAGTGACAGAGGGTCATAATGTCAGTCTGACATGTAAAAGCAGCTGCACTCTGACTGACAGAGCAACATTTATCTGGTACAGAAACTCACAGCCATTAACTGAGAGAAGAGACAGAAACAATCAACTCCTGCTGCAGTCAGTCAGAAGAGAGGATGCAGGCAGATACAGCTGTGCTCTACATGGACACAGTTACATCTCTCCTGCTGCTCATCTCAATGTCACGTGTGAGTGTAGATTCGTTAGTTTTTGTTTTTTTAAGGCTTAAGTTTATATTTGTAACTATACTCTTGATTTTTGTCTGTTTTAGATCCTCCCAGGAATGTCTCAGTGTCTATAGCTGGATCTGGTGTAATAGTGGAGGGAGATTCAGTGACTCTGAGCTGCAGCAGTGATTCAAACCCTCCTGCTCTGATCTTCAGCTGGTTTAAGGAGAATCAAAGCTCAGCTGTTGGATCTGGACAGAGTTTCAGTGCACTACAGAGTGGACGCTTCTACTGTGAGGCTCACAATCAACATGGATCTCAGAGATCAGACGCTGTTACTGTCACTGTTAAAGGTAGAGCACCTCATATTCATATTACTCTTTCTGAAGTTCAGATAGTTTACTTTTTTGTCTCTGTTGTAGGTCGTCTGGTGATTTTGTACATATCTGCTGGAGTGGTTTGTGGAGCTGCAGTTATCATAACGATATTGCTGATTTGGTAAGATGTGTGTGTGTGACCACACGTCTAAACTAACATCAAATACGTTGTGACTGGCTGTAATTGTGTCAAATCATTGTCTTTAAAGGTGGAAGAAAAAGAGAAATAAAGCTGAGGTATGGATATTAATTTCATTATTAGTAATTTACTGATCAGGTAATTGAACTCAGACTGAAAGTCTGAATTTGTGGCTTTTTCTATTGAGATGATTACATGCATTATTTATTCTTTCTCTGTTTTTTTTTAATGTCAAAGGTCAATCATTCCGGACCTCATCATGACCGGCACAAAGCTTGCAATGATGAATTGAATGAACCTGTGTATGAAAATGAAATGGTAGGTGTTTCAGCTGAGGTTTTTCTACAAAAGACTAAACTCTCTTCACCTGTAGCCAAAGAAAATAAATCAGTCTTCAGTGTCATTGTTAAAATAGCAAATGTCTTATAAAGTAGTGTACGGAAATTTCTATAACACAGTTCTGATTTTATGATGTCTCTTCATTCATAAAGGCTGCTCAACGTGGCCCTAATGTTTGTAAACCTGAACTGAACTCTCCAGTGTATGAAAATATTCCAGTAAGTAAGAACACAGGGCTCAGGGCTCTCAACTCTGGCCCTCGAGGTCCCCTTTCCTGCAGAGGTTTAGCTCCAATCCTAATCAAGCTCTTCAGGATCACTAGAAAGTTACTGGCAGTGGGTTTGGTTTGGGTTGGAGCTGAACTTGAGTAGAGAACCCCTGCACTAGATAATGAAAAATACACAATCTATTAGCCTTTCCTCATGACTAATGTTCTTGATGCCTGTATTTAATACATCATCATTAATGTTCTCTCTTTTTCTTTCTTTCTCTTTCTTTTTCAAACTCAGCAAAAAAAGAAGAGGATGTAGTGTTTTGGACACACAGCAAACATTTTACATATCGATTTGTGGGTGGAGACCTGAATGATTGACAAGTGTGTTTGACTGATAATTTTATAGATAGTTGAGTGAAAAATGGAAGTAAAGAGTTAATTAATTGATAAAATGGTGTAATCCCTTAAGTGTGTTTTCTCTTTACACTTTATACAGTCTTTTAACCCTGCTGCATTTAGATTTTTGATGTTTTTAACCTTAGGTGTCAGTATTTTTCGGATTTCCCATGAAAGGCTAGTTGTGAAAAATAATAATAAGAATGTAACAGGCCTAAAATAATTGGAAATGCCAAATCTTCTTAAAATTGCCAATATTTGATGCTTTCGGCAAAATCTCTGGCTATCGACACATGATATGACGCAACCCAGCACGGGGAGGATATCGCAGGTTTTCTATGATCGTGGCTCCTAAACGGTGGTCTTATGTCGTACAGTGAGAGAGGTTCAAAGACACCCGTCGTCTTGTGACCAAAGATAGCCTACGATCATTTTTGGACAGTGTCAGAGATTCAGCATGATCCTAGAACAGTGTGTTTGCTGCTACGACCTACACTTTCTCCGGTTCTCTCTCACAGGGGCACACACGTGGACAGAAACTCGTCATCAACAGCACCCTTGTGAATTAATCAATAAAATAGCTGCTGCTGAACACTGCTGAGAGATGCACAGACGCAGGTATTCTCACGTGCGTTCTCTCTCTCTGCTTCCGGCATGAGTGTTGGGTGCGAGTGGATGGTTGTGAGCATGGGTGGATTTACTCGAGTGAATCTTTCCTTTTCTCTCATTTTTCTTGTTTTTTTTTCTGTTTGGTTTCTTTTCTTTTCTTTTATTTTCTTGTGTTTGCCTTTGGGGCCTCGTGCTACCTGTTTTATCAGGGAAACATGACGGGCCAAAGTGCGCAGGTTTTGGGTTCACGCACACGGCGCCATGCGGTTAAAGTGGCGTCCGCTGCAGGTGTTGAGGAATGTTGCATGGCTGTTGGAGTGGTTGTGGGGCATGAATGTATTGTATCTCCCTCTAGGATGAATAATGCCATGGTGATTTTCCTCAACAGTATTGAAAAAGCAAACAAATTAGTTGAGCATGGAATTGTGATCAACGACGAGTTTGTTACTGTGTTTCCCCTCTTACTACCATCTAAAAGAGTTACTTTATCCAACGTTCCCCCTTTTCTTAGTGATGAAATATTAACTCAGGCGTTGTCTCGTTACGGAAAACTGGTATCCCCAATCAAAAAGATTGCGATCAGTAGTGAATCCCCTCTTTTGAAACACGTTGTTTCTTTTAGGCGTTTTGCATATATGGTAGTCAAAGATGATGCCGAGTTAGAATTGTCACTTATTTTTTGAGTTGAGGGATTTGACTACGTGATATTTGTTACAACCGTGAAAGCAAAGTGTTTCGGATGTGGCAAATCAGGTCATATATTTCGAAAGTGTCCGGATAAATTAAAGGAAACTGAAGCTAATAAAGAAAGTAACTTTAATTCCGTTCCCAGTAAGAATGAAGCAACCGTGGCTGTTTTGTTGAACTGTGAGGCACCGGGGGTGAGCCGGGTCAAGCCGGAGTGGGCGGTCACGGGTAAGGATCCCCCCGGTGAGAAGCTGGATGCTGCTGGCTTCGCTGAGGCTGGTTCAACCTCGACGCATCTAGAGCACTCAGGTATGACATGCGTTGAACTATTTGTGAATGGTGTACAGTTTTCTGGGAACCCAGAAGGCAAAAAAAAATCATCTGATGGTGCAGAGAGTATGACTTTGCCGTTGTTGCAGAGTGTATGTGTTACAGAGATGGAAAACAATATGTTCAAAGTGCCCAAAAAAAGGAAAAAACCTGGTCAATTGCAGGATGAAAAAGCTTGCAAAAAATGTATGTACAAGTTAGTGAGGATCAGGAGACTGAAAGTGATAGTGAGTTGTCTGACTCCAGTGTAGTGCTTTCTCAAAGTGTTTTTTCTGATCGAAGCTACGATAATGAGGATATAAAGATGTTTCTTAAGGCAACAAAAAACAAAGGAGATGTTTGTGTTCAAGAATATTTCCCTGACATCAAGCAGTTTGTTGAAATGTATCGTTTGAAGAAGATTGTGAGGAATTTAGACAAGGAGTTGCATGATGATGTTTTTAAGAGATACCACTATTTTTATGACTTGTTGTGTGCTGAAGGGCTGTTTCTTCTTTTATCTGCTTACTTTTGTTATGAGTAAAGTACGCCTGGCTACCTTGAATGTGAACGGTGCCAGAGACATTAGGAAAAGAGCCATGTTGAATGAAGTGATGAAACAGAAGAACCTAGATGTTATCTTATTACAAGAAACACACAGTGATGTAAAAAAAAATGCTGCTGATTGGGCGAGGGAGTTTGAGGGTACTTCTGTACTGAGCCATCATACTTCAACAAGTGCTGGAGTTGCTGTTTTGTTTGCAAAAAGTTTTAGTCCAATTTCATATGTTTTTGATGAAATCATTAAAGGCAGACTTTTAAAAGTAAGAGCTTGTTTTGAAAATAGTGTGTTTGTTTTTATTTGTGTTTATGCTCCAACTGCTGCAGTTGAGAGGATGGTTTTTTTAGACACATTATGTTCTATCTTGCAAACCTGTTCTTCTGAAGAGTATTTATTTGTGGGGGGTAATTTTAATTGTACTGAACATATGTTAGACAGAAACCACATGAACCTCACTTGCCTTCCCAAAAACGGCTCATCCACATAATAAAGAAGTATGAACTATGTGATATCTGGAAACAATTAAATGGAACTGAGAGACAATACACATGGATTCATACAAGAGATAACGTAATGTCGTTTGCTAGATTGGATAGATTTTATGGATGTAAGCATCATCTTGATATTTTTAATAAATGTTCAATTATTCCTATAGGCTTCTCAGATCATGGAATGGTGCAATGCTGTTTCATGTTAAGTTCTCTCAAACCTAGAAGTGCTTACTGGCATTTTAATATTTCTCTGTTGAGTGACAAGTTTTTTTAGGGGCTCTTTTAGTTTTTTTGGGAGGAATACAGAAATACAAAGCACGAATTTCAGTCAGTACAACAGTGGTGGGACTTTGGCAAGGTTCAAATTAGACAGTTCTGTCAGCAGTACACTCACAATGTTACTAGAGAGATAAGAAGATCTTTGGAGAATTTAGAAACTGAAATAAATGAATGTCAACAGTTAGCGGAATCCACTGGAGACAATCAATATTTAGAAATTGGCTTAAGGAAAAAGGCTCAGTTAGATGATCTGCTGGGGTATAGTATACAAGGGGCACTGGTCCGGTCAAGATTTCAGAGTATAGCCCAAATGGATGTGCCGTCTAAAAAATTTTTCAGCCTTGAGAAAAAGAATGGGCAAAGACGTTTAATTCAAGCTTTGCGCTCTGAGAAAGGGGGGTTGTTAGTAGAACCTGTTGATATTCGAAGGAGAGCAGTTGGTTTTTATCAGAATCTATACAGAAGTGAGTCTGAGTCTGGGAATAATGAAGGAAATGCCTTTTTCACTTCCTTACCCCAGATGTCTGAAGAGGGTAATGCAGCCCTTTCAGGTGCGTTGAGCTTGGGAGAGCTGCATAAGGCCCTTCAAGGCATGGAGTCTGGGAGGGCTCCAGGAGTGGATGGTCTCCCAGTTCATTTTTATAAATCATTCTGGAAGGAGCTGGGAGTGGATATATTACAGGTACTGAATAACAGCTTGTCTGAAGGTATGATGCCGCTGAGTTGTCGTAGAGCGATAATCACCCTCATACCCAAAAAAGGAGATCTCACTGAGATCAAGAGCTGGCGCCCCATCTCACTTCTGTGTAGGGATTACAACTGCTCTCCAAGGCCTTAGCTAACAGACTGGCTGGAGTATTGGATGAGGTCATCCATCCGGACCAGACCTATTGTGTTTGTGGTAGATCAATGTTTGATAACATTTCACTAATTCAAGATGTATTAGAAGTTTCAAATTTGTTAAAGTTAGACGTTGGTTTGATTTCTTTGGATCAAGAAAAAGCCTTTGACCGAGTCGAACATTCCTATCTGTGGGGGACTTTGAGAGCTTTTGGTTTTAGTCAAGATTTTATAGACAAGGTCAAAGTACTCTATAGTAACGTTGAGAGTGTACTGAAGAAAAATGGTGGCTTATGCGCTCCTTTCCAGGTTCAAAGGAGTATAAGACAAGGATGGTCCTTATCTGGGACGCTATATTCTTTGGCCATTAAACAATTGTTACAACAAATAAGACAAAAGGTGTGTGGCTTATGTTTACCCAATTGTAAAAATAACATTGTTTTGTCAGCTTATGCTGATGATGTGATGGTTTTAATTAGTGGGCAGAATGATGTACAAACTTTACTTAAATTAATTTGAGATTTTATGTTGTAATCCTCTGCTAAAGTCAATTGGACAAAATGTGAGACACTGTTGGTTGGTCAGTGGGTTGATGGGGTAGTTTGGGGTAAAAGAGGGATTAAATATTTAGGTGTTTTTTTGGGTGATGATGTAACTCAACAGAAAAATTGGGAAGGGGTATGTGGAAAAATTAACGGGCGTTATTAAAGTCAAACACCTTCAATAAAGTGACGGCACTAAAAGTTCTACTGAGAAACACTGTTATTTTGCAGGTATTTCCTAAATTATTACAGTCAAACACCTTCAATAAAGTGATGGCACTTATAGTTTTATGGAGAAATGCTGTTATTTTACAGGTATTTCCTAGATTTTAATGACCAAACACCTTCAATAATGTGACTGCACTAAAAGTTCTACTGAGAAACACTTATTTTACAGGTATTTCCTAAATTATTACAATCAAACACCTTTAAAAAAGTGACGGCACTAAAGGTTCTAATGACAAACACTGTTATTTAACAGACCTTTGCTAAATTATAACAATCAAACACATTCAATTAATTGTCAAGACGTGCTCAAGATTGTAAATTAACAGTTTTATTTTGGAAGACAAAATAAGTCTGTAAAAAAAAAAAAAAAAAAAAAACTGTATAAAACGGATTAAAATCATCTCCGTAAACATGTAATCTAAATAAAATGGAATGATTCAGTTGATAAATTACAGTATATATCTTAAATTAAATACAACATTTTAACTACTAGTACACTGTAAAAAATAAGTGTCATTTTAACTGTACAATTTTGTAAAAACGCTACAAAAAAAAAGTGTTAATAGGTTAACAGTAAGTTCCTGTACTATATACAGGGAAAAACTGTAAAAGATCTAACCAGACATTTCATGTAATTTTACAGTAAAATGCTGTTAATTTTACAGTTTTTAGAAATAAAAAAAAGAACAAATCAATGTATAATTTACAGTCAAAAACTGTAAACTGATATTCCCAGAATTCCCTGTGTGACGCTCCACATTTGAAAGTATTTTGTTTAAATAATCGTGTTTTTTAATAGTTTTTTGTTATCAGTTGTACATTTGGGCTTTATGTTACATCTTCTGCTGTTTAATGAAAGTTTATTGAATTGTTTAAGTATCGTGTGTCACCATGATGGTGTTTTTGTGTTTGCATGAATGACTTTGTGCACCTTCTATATATTAATATAAACTTCTGCTTGTGGCGAAGCTACTTATGATGAACTTCGATTCTTCATGTGGCTTTCTCTTTTACCACCTGCATTATTATGGTGGTTGTCAGTATGTTAAAGGTACAAAACAGATTTTAATAGCAGTGTGCGTTGTTGAATTAACTGGTTTACATTAAAATTTTCTTGTTTGTAAATAACAGTTTTATACTGTAAAATTTACAGTTTTTGGCCGTAATTGTGTTTACAGTTTTTCTGTATTTTTTACAAAAGTATTCTGGCAACCACAGCTGCCAAAATTATTTTGTAAAAACTACAGACTTTTTTTTACAGTGTATTTTTTACAAAAGTATTCTGGCAACCACAGCTGCCAAAATTATTTTGTAAAAACTACAGACTTTTTTTTACAGTGTAGTTATCAGTTAACAAATTCTCAAACTTTAGGATTAAAGTGAAATTTTCTAAATATACTGAACACAAAACTGATATATTTACAATATTTCACACCACTATTGATTCTAAACATTAAACAATTTAAATTTAAAGGAACACTCCACTTTTTTGGAAATATGCTCATTTTACAACTCCCCCAGAGTTAACCAGTTGAGTTTTATCGTTTTCGAATCCATTCAGCCGATCTCCGGGTCTGGCGGTAGCACTTTTAGCATAGCTTAGCATAGATCATTGAATCAGATCAGACCATTAGCATCTCTCTCAAAAAAAAAAAAAAATGACCAAAGAGTTTTGATATTTTTCCTATTTAAAACTTGACTCTTCTGTAGTTACATCGTGTACTAAGACCGACAGAAAATGAAAAGTTGCAATTTTCTAGGCCGATATGGCTAGGAACTATACTATAGTATTTTTATAGGAAAAAATACTAATTGTGCTGTTTTTGGCTTGTATTTTCCAAATCGGTTTTATATATTGTTTTCACAATATTCTCCTGACCCCTAGGGGCCCTGCATAGTTCTGATAATAAATATCATACTGTCTTTTAGTTCAGAATCCTAACTATAACAAGTGTATTAATACATTAAATCAAAACATACAACAAAAGTGTACCAGATGTGACAGATACAGCAAATAAAGAGCAATTCTGCAAACGGCCAGTAATCAGCTGGATCCTTGGTGCATCTGTAATAAATTGTCTGTTTGTCTTGTATCTAAAACTTTTGTCTGTAGATTATTTTTATTTTGGAGTGCATTGTGCCTTTAAAATTGACTATGGTTTTATATACTGCAGTGGATACTTACTAGTGATGGACTTCTCTGTTGGTGCCTGTTCTGCTCCATAAACATTGTTCCAATGCTTGATCTAAAAAAATAAATTAAAATAAAAAGTGTTAATGTGTGTTAACAGATTATTTGTTTGGGTGTCTTAGGACCATTTTTAATGTGTTCCTTAAAGGATTAGTTCACCTCAAAATGAAAATTTCCCGATAATTTACTCACCCCAATGCCATCCAAGATATCTATGTCTTTCTTTCTTTTAACAGTTTTTTGAGGAAAACATTTCAGGATTTTTCTCCACACAATGAACTTCAACTACAACCAAAATGCCGAAGTCCAAATCAATGCAGTTTCAAAGGGCTTTGAGGTGCTTCAAAGGGCTCTGCATGATCCCAGCTGAGGAATAGGATCTTATCTAGCGAAACGATCGGTCATTTTCTAAAAAAAAAATAAACATTTATATACTTCTTTGAAACTGCATTGATTTGGACTTCAACATTTTGGTTCACTGTAAAACCTGACAAGTCACAGTAACAAACCGTTTGAGTAAACAGATTGCCTTTACTTAAACCATTTGAGTTTTAAAACTTTGCAATTATGTAATCAAGTGATTAATTAAGTGCTGATTGAGCATTAGTGATGAACAGCTGCTGTTAACAAACAGCATCACCAGCTCCACTTATTAATAACCAGACTGACTTTATTTCTGTCAGACGTCTACAGAAGATCTTATTGAGAATTAACTAAGGTTTAGATGTTGATTTATTGTTTCATTTGAAGTAACCATGTTAGAGATCAGTGTTTGCTTTAGTTGGGCTCTTGACCCTTGATTTCTGTCTTATATTATTTTTTTTGGATGTTGTAACCATGTGTTTTTGAAACATGTTTGTTATAACTCAAAAAACCCAGAGAAAATATGATCAGGTATTGGTTGTTATACAGCATATTGGTAATGATAATCATCAATTATGGAGCTGTTCAGAGTTCAAAATCTTACTAAATAGGTGTTCTATAGTTAGTTCAGTTGATTACAATGAAAGCCATTCAAAAAGTCAGTGGTGCTTTCATAATCAGTTAGTATAAAAGACTTTCCAAACAGTTTGGTCTTCTATGGTGTCAATTAGTCACACAGACATCAATAATCAGAATATTAACCATGCAATCCATTTTTATAATCCAATCCCACAACCAGTGGATAAAGTTAGTTCCTGGCCGTTTTTTTGTTTGTTTGTTTGAAATGTGTCACAAGTGAAGACAGTTGCAGCTATTTCAATTCAGTCTGCTAGAATGGAGAAATATGCTGAAATATTAAGAACTGCTTGAAAAAACTGATCATATATTTAAAATCAGCAATAAAATATTTTTTTTTTTAATGCTCAAATGACATTGTTCCCCACTTATGCAATAAAAATGTGCAATATCCTTATATTTATTTGTTACCCCTCCATCCTAGTACATCCCTGCATCATACTCAATCCTATTCCATTATCATTCATAGCACAATTGTTTATACACTTAATTATTTGAAAATGTTTTTTTTTTTTTTTTTTTTTTTTGTGTTGTTGTCTCTGTGTACTGGAAGCTTATGTCACTAAAACAAAAACCTTGTATGCACAAGCATACTTGGCAATAAAGCTCTTCCTGATTCTGATTCTGAACAAAGCGTTTAGGTCCGTCCAGTCAATGTTCTTTTGGAGTCCCAAGCATGCATCTCAGAACTGTTTCTGTGGGGAGCAGAGCTTCTAACAGTAGATGCAGTAACACCATGACATCACCAACTGACAGAACTGATTTCCTCTTCCTCCCAGAAGTGACATCACTTAGTGTTTCTCCATCTCTCATGAAGGTCATGTGATCACATGGTCGACAATCACACGTTTTTTTTTTTTTTTTTTTTTTTTTTGCCTCTCTCATTACAATGGAAACTATTTATGACCATATATAGAGACTCAGCATGTATTCAAGAACAAGGCTGCTGACAGAAAAAGCTTATAGGTTCTCATATGATTAAAACAGACATTTAGATTAAATCAATTCTGCTTCATCAACATGTTTTAAGTGTATTCCATTAATTGATTAACAGGAATTTGGTAATGAATTAAGGTTCATCAAGTGCACAGCATATTGCAGTCACTGCCCATTTTTGTTATTTAAATAAATTATATTTATTTGTCTCTCAGGCACAGGTTCTTTGTCATCGCCATCTGTATGCAATAGATTGTTTAGATATTCCCAAGTTTGAAAATTTAACAAGATCATATTTATGGGCTAAAAACTTTCATCTGCCAAAACGCTTCTTCCGCTCTGTCTAGCACTAGTTGATGTGTCAAAAACATTAAAATATAAGGTGTTAATCATGTGATATTTAGAGTGTGAAAACTGAAGTGCTGGTATAATCCTGATCTTTTGTAGTGCTATCACTGGTCAAGAGACTTGGTGAAATGGGTAAGTGCATGATTTTATTACCATTCTGTCAAATATCTTATGTGTTGGAGATCGGTTGGGGCTAGTGGTCATTGGGCTGTTTCTCAGTAACTATAAGGTTTCGTATGTTAATTACAAATACCTCTGGTACAAATAATTATCTTTAACAACCGATAACTATATAATGAAGATTATATATGAAGATTTGGCTATTTGATTATTTGGCTATTTGATTATATATGAAGATTTGATATATATGAAGATTTGGCTACTTCTGCCTGTGCTTTGTGGCAAACTTAATGCATGTGCTTGAGCACAGAATATATTAAGGTTCATTGTGGATTATAGATGTAAATTTAATATAAACCTCTGATTAGTTGAATAATGACAAATGAAGAACTAGTAACTAGAAAAATCTTACGTGGGGGGCAGACCTATTAAATACCCTCTAGACATCTCTGTTAAAGCTTTTAAAGCATTTTATACATTAAAATTTGTTACTGTGGGTTAACAGTAATTTATAATTATTATATACTTAGGAACAGAGTCTGGGCCTAATCTAGGCTATCCAGGGTTTTTAATTTTTTTTATTTTCATTGCATTTGAAAATGACTTTGTGCAGCACATTCACTTCGCACGCTCAACCTGCCTCGCGCGTTGCTCAGCTGTGGACGATTTAAAAAAATGTTTGATATAAAGGTTGATGTCCCATTTTATACAGGAATTGTTCATTAAAAAAAAAAAAAATCGAATTATATTGTTAGTCTAAATGAACTTGTTAACAATATAATTAGAACTATTTAACATGCACTGTGACATTTTACCCTTTTTAACTTATAAACTCTTTCACGGAAATAAAGTAAAAGTACAGATTTCCCCCAAAAATTTACCTAAGTAAGAGTAAAAGTACCTATCTTTAAATATACTCCAAAAGTAAATGTAACTCGTTACTACCCACTTCTGCTGATACTACATTAAGTTAATCACATAATTACTACATTTGCACGTGCAATCATAATCAAGCTAATATCATCTAATCAGAAAGAGCTTTATTGCCAAGTGTGCTTACACACACAAGGAATTTGTCTTGGTGACAAAAGCTTCCAGTGCACAGACTGGATGACAAGACACAGATAACAAAATAAAAATAAGTGAGTAAAAATAAATATGTAAAAACAATACAAAATAGACAATAGATTGTATATTTTGAGTAAAACTTAATTTGCTATGAGTCACACATCATATGATAAGCTTCAAAACATTTACAGGCAATGAACTATTGTAATATCTACATTTGTGCCTTATAAAGCATTTCAAAAAGTCATACAAATAACTGTTTAAATGATTTACTGTATGTAACGCAAATACTTTATAAGTAACTTACCCAAAAATAAACAGTAATCCCTTACTTTGCTTTTTCAGTGGATAAGTAATTTAATTACAGTAACGCATTGTAAAACTGAACCGAACTCTTCTGTGTATGAAAATATTCCAGTAAGTAAAAACACATACTAGATAGAAACAAATCACAACCTACACTGTATTAGCCTTTCCTCGTGACTAATGTTCTTGATGCTTTTATTTCCCCGACTCCCCAGGCGCCGCAGCATAAATGGCCGCCCACTGCTCCGGGTGTGTGTTCTTGGTGTGTGTGTGCACTTTGGATGGTTTAAATGCAGAGCACGAGTCACTTTACACTTTATATGAAGTTTAAAGCACTTAATTTAGATTTTCAATGTTTTTAATATGTATCAGTGTAATGTTCATGTTTTGCATTAAAGGCAGGCTCTAGCTGTTAAATTTGACACTTTTCAGTCATTCAGTTCATCAGAACATCAGCACAATAAATATTAAACAGCATTACATCTTTATCCCGTGTGTGTCCTGTGGACTGAGCTGTTGGTTGCAATTTGCATCCTCACTGTTAGATGGCGCTAAAATTTACACACTGCACCTTTAACTTAGGCCATGTCCACACGTACACGGGTATTTTTAGAAACTGAGTTTTTTCTTCTTCCGTTTTAAAAAAAATCTCTGTCCACATGAAAACGCAAACACATGGGCTGCATCCGAAACCTGAAAAATGCTGCCTTCTGAGGACGCATTCCAAGGTAGGAAGGCATCAAGGCTCGTCCGAATTCAATGTTAGTTTCAGTTCCTGTCTGCTGAGATGCCTTCATCTGGCCGATTTTTGAAGGCAGGATAGATGTATCCTTCGCTGCCTTTGATATCCCACAATCCTGTGCGTTCCATTCCGTGACAGTTAGGCCAAAAAATAAAGATGGCGTCTGAAAGTTGTGGTCGGTGCTCAGTTTGTGTGTAAATGTATGTTTTTGATCAACGGTTTCCACTTTTTGTCATTTCTAGCGAGAAATTAATATTGCAGTAATTAAATATCCACTTACTTATAACCAAAGGTCTCTATATTTTGCTGTAGATAATTTAACCATTACTATGCCTCAGAAGCCTGTCCAAAATCAGTTTCATGAGGTGCCTTCGTGCAAAAAACGCTGCCTGCAAAGTCATTGCCTGATACGGCAGCGAGGCAGCAAGTAATCTGCCTAAGTTTTCGGATGCAGCCATACTGTGATAAACTGTTAAGAGCATGCTAAGCCAACAGGTGGCAATATAATCTCAACCGTTAAAGCCATGCTGGCCAATCAGAAGCCTGAAAAAGTTTCCAGTAGGCGGAAATAACAGCGCTGGCTCCGACGTCACAAGCCAAAATCGCCAGTGTCAACCTGGCAGGCATTTTCAAAAATTTTCGGTTTTAGTGACCTGGTGCTGTGTTTGGGTGTGGAAAAATGGCCAAACTATGAAGAAAAAGATGTGGTTTTAAAAATAACCGCGTTCATGTGGACAGGGCCTTAGTTGCAGTGATTGCAGGAGAAAGAAGAGAAGTACAGCTATGCAGAAAGTTTCCCTTATGAGTGCTGGTTGACCAAGTATACAGTGTTATTATGGGCATCTGTCATTTTCTGGAGGCAGCTGTGGCCTAATGGTTAGAGAATTGGCCTTGTAATCCGAAGGTCGCAGGTTCGAGTCTCGGTGCTGGCAGGAGTTGTAGGTGGGAGGGAGTGAATGAACAGCGCTCTCTTCCACCCTCAATACCCACGACTGAGGTGCCCTTGAGCAAGGCACTGAACCCCCAACAGCTCCCCGGGTGCTGGATATAGCTGCCCACTGCTCCGGGTGTGTGTTCACGGTGTGTGTGTTCACTGCTGTGTGTGTGCACTTGGATGGGTTAAATGCAGAGCACCAATTCTGAGTATGGGTTACCATACTTGGCAAATGTCACCACTTTCACTTTCACTTTTCTACGACATTTTGTGACAATGTGTGCCTTATAGAGACTTGATGATGATCTAACTTGTAGTGATTCTTTCGGTGAAATCGTGTAGTGATGGGTACTCATGTCACCAATGACGTAGTGATTATTGGATCACGTGTCACTTAAGATTCGGTGATGAGTACATCAGAGAAGAAAGATTGGTGGGATATCTAACTTGCAGAAACTATTATTGTATTATCAACACAAGGAAGACACAAGTCAATAAAAAGGAATAACGTGCATAAGATGGATAAAATGTAAGTGATTAAGTTGGGTGTTACTATGGCAGAGTTGTGTTATCTTATTAAAAGATAAACTGATCTAATAAGGTGAAAAACCTTAGTATGCCTCAAACAAATAAATGAAAGATTATTTGTCCTTAATTGATCAGCTATATATAACATCTATGGTAAATTAGAAAATAATATACTGATAATATGCATTCCATCAGAGCGAGGGGACACTGTGTGTCCCACTCTTCTTTCCTCTTGTGGAACTTATTTGCATAGTCTAAACACACATTTAGAAAAGTGTCACTAAAGTTTTACTGATGCATTATTCCAAACCACAACCAGAATACCTGTGGCAATATTGAGAACACATTCAGTCCAAACATGATGTTGTAACCGACCATAGTACTGTTACTATGTTGTTGTTGTTGTAGTTTTGTATAGCTTCTCTACTGTGCTCCAGGGGGCACTATATGATTTTCTATGTTAAGGGTTAAAATGGATGTAGGCAGTAGAGTAAGACATACCTGTTTGGTTAAGGGAAAGCATGGCTTTACTGCAAATGGAGTTCGGATTGAGAAACTAAGGTTTTCAGCTCAGGCATGAAAGTGTATTAGTTTATTTTACGCTGTGTAAATTTGCATTTGTTTTGTAAATAGTTTAACATATGGTGAAATTATGGGCTGTTGTTAAATGCTAATACTAGTTGTTTGTTTGTTTTGTAGAAAAACTTTTTTTGTTTCGTTCTCTCCGTCTTTCTTTTTTAACATGAATTCCTCATCAGTGGACTAAGAAATAACTTCATCAGAACTCTGTGCTCATCGCAGGACAAATCAACATCAAAGAACTGCAACACACGCTATGTCTTAAGGAAACTCAGATCGATGAATGTTTGTAGTACGCTTGCTATAGGACTGTTGGACTTTCTATCATTGAGTATTTATTCAGTATTCGAATTCTGTGCATGCTTCGGATTAGAAATGAGTATCCATTCAACCAGATAAGTGTTTTTTTTTCTTTACTTTGATTAATGAAACTCAAAACGACTTTGTTTTACATGCATTTGCTGTAGTGATCTGTGGATTGTCTCTATTTATATAAACACTTTGTTCTGTGTAGTTTTCAGTTGAGGGACCCTCCCCTAAATTATTTTGGGATTCTGCTCCTTTAAACAATCCCACTGGGTCAATTACAATGTAAAAAGGAGTGAACTGTCATACTTGCATTCACTTGTCCATTAACAGCTGAGTTTTTGTGTAAGATGTCACACTACACATCACTCTCACTGAGAATAAGTATAAGATGGTTGTGTTGTAGTTTGTATCAGTTTTAAGGTTTGAAAACAGTTATGAATGGATCTATGTGATCTCTCTTTATTTCACCTACTGCTGCTGCATCTGGAGGTCCTGAGGAATTTTTATGGTGGTCACAGGCCAAATCTTAGGAATCAGTCTCTAAGTGGCTATGGAGCTGTAGGCTACAGCTATGGATACGGCTCCATCGTGGCCACCTGCATCCTCAGTATTGCTCCACCTCCTTGGCTCTCTGTCTGTGCCAGGGGCTCCACCCCTCCATTGCTGTCGTCACCTCCAGTTGTCCCCATGGTGTTGTGTGTTCCCATCACACCTTGGCCATGGAGTGCAGTCCTAGCTGTGGCCTGTGTCTCCATCTACCCTCTCCTGCTCAAGGCTCCTCCCTGGACTTCACCACCATCACTTTCCTGGCTTTCACCTCTGTCTGCACCGCCCTGGACCCTACTACTTACGTTCTGTCCTCCTTGTGTTTCATTGTCAGGTCTGGTCTGTGTGTTGCTGTGTTTGGATTACCTGTTCTTCAGTTAGATTTGCCCTCTTCAGGTTATTAAATACTGTTTTCTGTTAATTATTTTCGTGGCAGGTAAGACGTGGCAGGTAAACTTTCTGTCGTCACATTCAGTATGGCTATAGAGGTCACACAAAATGATATTCAAACTCACAATAGACACTTGTAACATTGAATAAAGCACATAATCAGTGCCTGAGATTATCACTGTCATATTTTGTGTGTTTTTGTTCCCGCTGCAATGTCAGAAAATAGAAACCGTTTCTAAAATAGAATCCCCATGTCACTTGTCGCGTGTCACTGTTGTGGCTGGTTAGGACAAAAACTCAGATTAACATGAAAAAGAATCCTTTTATCACATGTTGCAGTGTCACGTCACGTCTGGTTAGGACACAGTGTAATGCACATTTCAGACAACAAAATTTTTTATTTTGGTATGCAATCCATTTTTATAATCCAATCCCACAACCAGTGGATAAAGTTAATTCCCAGACTTTTTTGTTTGTTTGTTTGTTTGTTTGAAATGTGTCACAAGTGAAGACAGTTGCAGCTATTTCAATCCAGTCTGCTAGAATGGAGAAATATGCTGAAATATTAAGAACTGCTTGCCAAACTGATCATATATTTAAAATCAGCAATAAAATCTGACATAAACTGGTCCATAATTGTAGTTTTTTTTTAATGCTCAAATGACATTGTTCCCCACTTATGCAATAAAAATGTGCAATATCCTTAAATTTATTTGTCCCCCCCCATCCTAGTACATCCCTGCATCATACTCAATCCTAATCCATTATCATTCATAACACAATTGTTTATACACTTAATTATGTGAAAATGTTTTTTTTTTTTTTTTGACTGTGTGTTGTTGTCTCCGTGTACTGGAAGCTTATGTCACTAAAACAAATTCCTTGTATGCGCAAGCATACTTGGCAATAAAGCTCTTCCTGATTCTGATTCTGAACAAAGCGTTCAGGTCCGTCCAGCCAATGTTCTTTTGGAGTCCCAAGCATGCATCTCAGAACTGTTTCTGTGGGGAGCAGAGCTTCTAACAGTTGATGCAGTAACACCATGACATCACCAACTGACAGAACTGATTTCCTCTTCCTCCCAGAAGTGACATCACTTAGTGTTTCTCCATCTCTCATGAAGGTCATGTGATCACATGGTCTACAATCACATGTTTTTTTTTTTTTCTCGCCTCTCTCATTACAACGGAAACTGTATTTATGACCATATATAGAGACTCAGCATGTATTCAAGAGCAAGGCTGCTGACAGAAAAAGCTTATAGGTTCTCATATGATAAAAACTATAAGACATTAAGATTAAATAAATTCTGCTTCATCAACTTGTTTTAAGTTTATTCCATTGATTGATTAATATAAATTTGGTAATGAATTGAGGTTCATCAAATGCACAGTTTATTGCAGTCACTGCCAATGCAATGTCTTCCAGTATTTCACGATCCCAAGTGCAGCGTCCTCAAACCAGCATATCTGGACTGTATATTAAAATTTTAGTTATTCAATAAATTATATTTCTTTGTCTCTCAGGCACAGGTTCTTTGTCATCGGCATCTGTATGTAATTGATTGTTTAGATATTCCCAAGTTTGAAAATTTAACAGGATCATCTTTGTAAGTTTCTCTCTGTTCAACTTTCATTGGCATTTAGTCTAAGGTCATCTGCTAAAATGCTTCTTCCGCTCTATCTAGCACTAGGTGAGGTGTCAAAATCATTTTAAAATATAAGGTGTTAATCACGTGATATTTAGAGTGTAAAAACACCAGGGCAGGTCTCATCTTGATCTTTTGTAGTGCTATCACTGGTCAAGAGCCTTGGTGAAATGGGTAAGTGCATGATTTTATTACCATTCTGTCAAATATCTTATGTATTGGAGATTGGTTGGGGCTAGTTGTCATACTGTAGGACTGTATCTCTGTAAAAAAAAAAGTTTTCTTTAGCAGCTTTTGTATGTTAATAACAAATACCTCTGGTACAAATAATTGTGTTTAACAACAGATAACTATATAATGAAGACAGATTTATTATATAGTTGAATGGGCTTTCATAAGAAAAGCTCTCTTTTTGGTTTGTTCTTTGCTTAATCTCAGAACAGATGGTGTTTGATTTGGCCTGAAAAGAAAGAGGAAGATAACTGATACTACATTAAGTTAACCACAAACTAGTACATTTGCACGTGCAATCATAATCAAGCTAATATCATCTAATCAGAAAGAGCTTTATTGCCAAGTGTGCTTACACACACAAGGAATTTGTCTTGGTGACAAAAGCTTCCAGTGCACAGACTGGATGACAAGACACAGATAACAAAATAAAAATAAATGAGTAAAAATGAATATTTAAAAACAATACAAAATAGACAAAAAGATAATAGATTGTATATTTTGAGTAAAACTTTATTCACCATGAGCCACACACCATTTGAAAAGCTTCAAAGCATCTACGGGCAATGCACTACTGTAATATCTACATATTTGCCTTATAAACCATTTCAAAAATACATACAAATAAGCCACTGTACATATGTTGTAGGTGTTTCTATAGTGATGTCAGTCAGAATGGCCCCTCCTCTTCCTCTGATCTTTCTGATCATGATTCACGGTGAGTCACTGATGTTTCAGCAACACTTTTTCAAGATTCTATATTATGCTTTTTTCAAACATTTGTTCAGTAACTCTATTGTTATTGCACACAGCCCAACAACATTATACAGCAAAAATAACACATAACAAAAACAACATGTATACCTATAATCAGGGCTGTCGCTAACAGGGAGAAAGATGGCGATGATTTTAAGGGCCCCCAGATATTGAGGGAAGCTGGTGATTTCAACCCGAGGGGGAAATCAGTATTTGAAGGTATTTGGTTCTTGTTTTGGGGAAGAAACTGCTTTTGAGCCTGTGATACAATGTCTGTGATCCATTTGTCTATGATACAATGGACCTGAAGCATTTACCAGAGGGCAGGAAGTCAAAAAGACAGTGTTTTGAAATGTTGGCTGATGACCCTCAGGGCAGTAATTTTTCTTGCAGGTGGTTTTATCTGAGGATCCTCAGGAAGTGGAAACTACTGTGTCTTCTTGACTAGTTACTAATGGTATTGGTGGGGGCACAGTCAGGAGTGTAGACAGAATACAGAAGTGGACTCAACACAAAGCCCTGTGGCACACTGAGGAAGGAAAAGAGATGGTCCTTTATCCAATGACAGATGGACTGTGAATTTTTTAAGTCAGCAAGTTTGGTGATGAATCTACCTGGGAAGACTGTGTTAAAGTATATAAACAGCATCCTCAAATAGCCCCCTTTATTAAAGATCCCAGTCAAACCCTCAGAAAGCTGGTTTGGCTTTGTGCACATGCCTCACAACATGCTCCTGCGACATGAGGGTGTGGCTACTGGAGGCTGGCTGAGATGTCTTGACTGTCTCCACTGCTTTCATCTCAATAGCTAGCAAAAGAAACAATTTAGTTGCTCTGCCAGGGAGGTGTCACCGTTAAATAGGCGTTATAGTTGGTGACATGCTGGATGCCATGCCACACCTGCTGTGAGTCATTGTTGGTGGTGGTGGCCCTCAAACAACTTCTTGTAGGCCACTTTTGCCTCCCTGCTGCCTCTCTTCAGGTTTGCTCTAGCAATGCTGTATAAGGTGCAGAGCCAGACTTGAAGTATTGTTATGTATGTATTGTTATGTTGATGTATTGTTATTCAGGGCTTCTGGTTGGGGTACACATTGATGTTTTTGTCGACACAAATTACAGTGTATGTATATTCCCCCATGTCCTGAACCTCAAAAATATCCCAGTTTGTCTGTCAAGGAAGAAGCAAGTTTCGCTCCTTCTGGCAAAGTTTTTGCCAGTCTTTGTTTTGGGTTGAGCTTTCCTCCTCCTGTATGCTGGGAATAGAAGTATGATCAAGTGATCTGATTGGTCTAAATGTGGTAGGCCCAAACTGTCTAGTGTGTTTGTCCCCCTGGTAACACATCTGATGTGTTGATCAAATTTCTGGAGAACAGCATTTAAATCTGCTCAGTTAAATTAATCAGCTATTTCACTGAGCAGGCGGCCTAAAGCTATGTTGAAGTTTGCATCTTGTGGAATATCTGACTGTGACCATAAAAACATTAAATTCACATGGTAGATACATTTGACTGTCATGTACTCCACATTGGCAGAACCTACCTATGTTTTTGGTAAATCTACCTTTTTTAAATTAATAAATTAATTTATTTATTTACTTTTTTATAGATTCATAGATTCAGTTCATCCATTTTGTGGCTAAAAGATCTGGCACTGGTGAGAAAAATGCTGGGTAGCATATCATGGTTTGTGCAGTCGTCTGGCAAGTAGGGCGATCCGGCACCCATGCTTTTGTTTTCTGTGTCTCCTACGCATTTGTCGAATTGTAAAAAAATAAAAATAAAAAAAATAAAAAATCTGGGGGGATGTTGATTGGGTGTGTGGGGGCCTGGCAACTTCTCCCTATAAGACTATAGGCCTACTCTTGAAATATTATTACTTTAATTTCTAAGATTTACATTCTCAAACATGTTTTTTTTTTTTGCAACTTTATTTATGATTTTCAACAAAACATTGACATAAGTTCAGCATTTCTTACAAAGGTTGTGTGAACTTCACCCCCCACCCCCATCCAGGTGGCATCCCCACAAAGAAGAAAACAAGTATACACAAAAAAAAATAAATAAATAAATAAATAAATAAAAAAATTCCTAACAATCAGAATGCGGGCATTGAGGAGACTAGGGACGGCAGTCAGAGAAAAGAGCAAGAAACTAAATTATCAACAAATAAAAAGACAATGAGTCAAGGAAAAGGCAGATTCTTAATATGAGTTATGAACTGTGACCAGGTTCTGTCATATTTACCCTCCAAGCCGTGCACTGTATACCTAATCTTTTCCAGAGCTAATCCCAACATCACCTCTCTAATCCAATGGACATAAGAAGGAGGGTTTTTCGCCATCCAGTTCAACAGTATCAGACGGCGGGCATGCAACGAAGCATAAGCTATTGCATTTTTATGGAGGTGGGAGAGCTTTTGCTCATCACGTGCTACACCGAAGATAGCTATCAAGGGGTCAGGTTGCAGTGTTTCGCCAGATATAACTGACAGTGATTGAAAAAATTGATGACCAAAAATCATACAAAGATGGACATGACCAAAACATGTGCCCCAAAGAAACAGGAGAATAGTGACATCTAGGACAGTTTGGTTCAACATTAGGGTATAATTTAGACAATCTGTCGTTTGAGTAATGCAACCTGTGGACAACCTTTAATTGAATCAAGCCATGTCTAATACAGAGAGAGAAGATGTGTGTATGCGCTGTATGGTATTTTTCCAGATGTCTTCCGGTATCATTTCTCCAAACTCTCCTTCCCACGCTGCCCTGATTTTGTCCCATGTATGAGGGCAGCTATCAAGAATTAATGCATAAATCTTTGATATTGCTCTTTTAGTAGGTTGACTCACATTAAGAACCAAATACAGTAGGTCTTTAGAGGGTGGAGATGGGTACCCTGAGAAAAATTTAGAGGCAAAGCTCCGAGCCTGAAGGTATCTAAAGTGGTGAGACTTAGGTAAATTATGGTTTTCACATAAAGATTTAAATGAAACAAAGCCATCCTCAGTGAAGAGATCTCGAAAGAAGACCAAGCCATTTCTGTGCCAAGCTGCAAATGAATGGTCTATTTGAGATGGTACAAAAAGATGATTAAACATTATTGGAGAGAAGCTACATGTATTTATCAAATTAAAATGTTTTCTGAATTGACCCCAGATCTTAATCGAATTCTGAACCACCAAATTTGAGTTCAGCTCAGTTAATTTATTATTAAGTGGGAGAGGGGCAGTTAAGATCGAAATCGGAGAAACTGGGAGTGTAGCTTTCAGTTCCATATCAGTCCAGACTGGACCCTCCTTATCTGCGAACATGGTTATCCAGTATGTCAGCTTAACAATATTGGCTGCCCAATAATAGAACAAGAAATTAGGTAAACCCAACCCCCCATCAGATTTAGCTCTCTCCAGGCTTGCTTTCTTCATACGTGCAGGTTTTTTGTTCCATATGAACAAAGAGATACAGCGGTCCAACTGAGCAAAATAGGATTTGGGGAGAAAAATGGGAATCATTTGAAATAAATAAAGAAACCTGGGCAGTACAGTCATCTTCACTGCATTTATCCGTCCTGCCAGGGAGAGTGGAGTTTTTGACCACCTATCCAGATCAGTTTTGGTACGATCTAAAATAGACCTGTAGTTTATACTGGAAAATAGCCTTAATTGAGCCAGCTATTTCTATTCCCAAATAAGTAAATTTGTCATTTTCAATTTTAAAAGGCAAATTTTCATAAGTGATCTGTTTTGCCAGATTATTTAATGGAAACAATAAAGATTTTGACAAATTAACTTTATATCCCGATATGTTACTAAACTTTTGTAGCCAATAGAGAAGATGGGGCATACTCTCAATTGGGTCTGATATCTGTAAAAGGAGATCATCGGCATAAAGCAAAGTTTAATGTTTTATTTGACCCCTGGATATACTCTTAATACTCCCATCAAATCTGATAGCAATTGCCAGTGGTTCGATCGCAATGTCAAACAGGAAGGGCGACAGGCAGCAACCCTGCCTTGCTCCTCTGTAGAGCGGAAAGTATTCCGAGATCAGACCATTTGTCCTGACTGCCGCCATAGGTGTTGAATATAAAACTTTGATCCACCTACAGAAAGTAGGCCCCATGCCGAATCTTTCTAAAACTGCGAAAAGATAGGTCCATTCGATTCTGTCAAACGCCTTTTCAGCGTCAAGGCTCAGAATAACTTCTGGATGTATCATTGAATGGGGGGAAAATATCACATTAAATAGTCTTCTCACATTAGAAAATGATTGCCGTCCGGGAATGAAGCCTGTTTGGTCCTCATCAGTAATGGTGGAAATAATAGGGTCTAACCTTTGTGCAAGAGTTTTGGTTAAAATCTTATAGTCACAGCACAGAAGGCTTATTGGTCTGTATGAACTACACTGTACAGGATCCTTATCTTTCTTTAGTAAGACTGAAATCGTGGCATGGGTAAGCGTCTGCGACAGATTTCCAGTAGCCAAAGCTTCATCATAGACTGATTTCAGGATGGGTGTGAGTTTAGAAGAGAATTCCTTGTAAAACTCCATGGGGAAACCATCCGGACCTGGCGCCCTTCCTGTCCGAGACAACTTGATGGCACTCGCTATTTCCTCAAGCGACAACGGCTGTTCTAGAGATGACTGAGCATCTGGAGAAAGCTTGGGGAAATCCAGCGAATCAAGAAATGAGTAGATCTCTAACGAGTCACTACCCACCTCTGATTGATATAGGGTAGAATAAAATTGTTTAAACTGGTCATTAATGACTCGAGGATTGTGGGATATCGAGTCAGCACCTCTTTCAATTCCTGAAATCATTTGTTCAGCCGACTGCTGTTTGAGCTGTAGTGCAAGGAGCCTCCCAGCCTTATCTCCATGCTCATAATATACCTGTCTGGATTTAAAAATATTTTTCTCGGCTTTCCATGTTATAAGAGTGTTAAATTCTGTTTGCAGCAATAATTTCTCCTTAAAAAGATCTGGCGTAGGTAAAAGAGCATAGCGCTTGTCAATATCTGCAATTTTGTCAGCCAGTCCTTTAAGTTGTTTAGAACGCTCCTTATCTCTATGTGCCACATAAGAAATAACTTGGCCCCTAATATAGGCTTTCATAGACTCCCACAAAACTCCCCTTGACACATCCTGAGTGTCATTAAATTCCAAAAAGAAGTCGATCTGATTGTTGAGAAATATTCTGAAGTGTTCACATAAAAGTAATTGGGGATCTAGCCGCCATGTTCGTTGGGGCACTACATTGCCTGGGAAAACTAAATCCATCTGTACTGGGCTGTGATCTGATATCACTATACTGTGATATTTGGTGCTGGAAATTAAGGGTAATAGCTGGTTATCGACAATAAAGTAATCAATCCTGGAGTAACTATGATGAACAGGGGACAAAAAAGAAAATTGCTTCGTAGTTGGATTTTTTATACGCCAAGGGTCTGATAAGCCATAAGAACGATGGAGAGAATTAATAGCCACTGCAGCTGACAAAAAAGTATTGTTCGACATTACGCTTGACCTGTCCAACTGAGGATGGAGGACACAATTAAAGTCTCCACCTAGAATTAGCTTGTAGGAGTTAAGGTCTGGGAGTGTCGAAAAAAAAATTAAGAAAGAATTGTGCATTGTCCCAGTTAGGTCCATAGATATTAGCCAATATTAATGGTGTGTTAAATAGCTTGCCCACTACAACAATATATCTGCCATTAGCATCTGATATTACTTTAGAGTGTTCAAATGGAATCCCCTTCCTAATTAGGATTGCCGTTCCCCTGGCTTTATAGTTAAAACGAGAATGATATATTTGTTTAATCCATTTACAGCTTAGTCTTTTATGGGAGTTAATGTTTAAGTGCGTCTCCTGTAGGAAAATTACATCAGGTTTGAATGATTTCAAATGACTAAATACTTTGCTCCTTTTAACCATATTATTCAGCCCTTTGACGTTCCAGCTAATATATGAAACCGCTTTTTGTTGGCTATTTACATTATCCAGAATCATAGTGCCACAATTGATAATGAACCAGTCCTACACGTTGGCTATACCTCAATACTTCAATGCCTGTTTGAGTCAAATCATAAACCACAAATAAACCCAAAACAAAACTAACAAAAACGAACAGATAAAACATAGATAAACCTCTTACCATCCTGGGCCCCTGGGCTGGTCTTCCTTAAACCTGAGACCGCCCTGAAAACTCTCCTCTCTCTCCTAGGCATATAACAAGTTTACACTAACTTCAACTCTTACATGAACTCAGCAAAGGTAGAACAAAATGTAATAGGACCCTTTTCTCAACACTATTATTGCTACATGCATGCCGGTACCCATCTGTTTACAGGCTGATACGGTTTCAAACACTCACAGTTGGAAGATAATCCCACAAGAAAAGAGTAAAATCAAATAAAATTAATGACACTTGTGGTAATAATGGGATTAAACAAACTACATTAGAAAACAAAATAAAAGTACCATTAGGGTTATAGTGACAAATTGAGACTCAGCGCTATCCACACTGACGTGGCAGAGAAAAGGGAGAAACAATGAGGAAGATATTCTTAAATAAAATATTCTCCAGGCCACATGATGTCCACATAAAGTCTCAACATATTGTAATAAGCTATGCATTGTCCAAACATAAAATGCATCCAACTGTAGTGTGGCGACGTTTACCAGTCAAAGCCTGCACAGACTACAGCAATGCTAACATGCAGCGTGATACCTGTTATGGTCGGTGAATTAACTGTCGCTCTCCCTCCGTTTCCCGTGAACGCAAATTAGTCTCAATGTAGTGCTTTGCCTTGATCGGGTCTTCGAAAGACATCTGCTCGCCAGCTGGGGGCGTGATCTTTAATGTAGCTGGATACAGGAGACCATATTTCACGCCCGTACACCGGCGAAGCAATCCTCTCACCTCGGTAAAGGCTGCTCTCTTTTTCCTGACGGCGGCCGAGTAATCTGGGTAGATGTAAAAACGCTTCCCATTGTGGGTGATGGGACCTGCTCCCATGGCCTTCCGAAGAACATCCACTTTCTCCTGAAAGTAGTGGAACTTGACGATTATTGGTCTCGGGGCATCCCCATCCTTTGGCCTCGGCTGCAGGCTCCTATGCGCCCGATCAAGCGTCGGCGTATAGTCGAGGGCTAGCGCTTCCTTTAACAGTTCAGCCACGGCTCTCTCCGGTCGTATATTTCCGAATCCCTCTTCAACACCGATTAGTCTGCAGTTATCTCGCCGCTGCCGTGACTCCAGATCATCGGTCTTATCTATCAACTTGAGCTTCAAGTGCTACAACACGGTTAGCCTGGCCATTAGCTTCCTCCTCAAGATCATCAATGCGGGTTGATAATGTGGCACTTTCTTTTTGTATTTCTTCAATAACCTTTGCAAACTCTGCGCGCACATTCAGGATTTCTGTCCTTAAATCACTCGCTAAGTTGTCAATTTTCTTGTGTAATTCACCTGCAGCTGCCATCACAGATGAGTCGATCTTGACTAGCACATTCTGCTCCGTTTGCTTTATGGCAGCCATAATTGCGCCGAGATCCGACCCTGACCCCACCTCCGCGGGCGGATCCACATCAGGCAAGTCTGGGGCATCAGGCCCTGGCCTCGGCTTGTGCGATTTAGGCATTTTGAGCAGCCTTGGACTAAAAAAAAAAAAAAAAAAAATACTACTAATTCGAAGACCTAGGCACACTAGAGACAGGTTCGCACTGAAAAGAACAAAAAGGAGAGTGGGAAAATTAAATAAATGTTCAATCCAAGCAGAGCTCACAAGAACACGTCTTCACATGTCACTGCTCAGCTGCGCCCCCCCATTCTCAAACATTTTAACTTTATTCCTGTATAATTTCGACTTTATTCTCAAAAATATTTCTGCAAAAAAATTACGAAAACTTCCGCTTGTGCGCAGCTTGTTATAGTTGCAATTTCTGATTGGGCAATTATTGTTATTTAGTTCTTGAATTATCAGAAATAGAACATTTTAAACATTTCATTTGCATGATAATAATATTTAATTTGCACAATAGGTTTTACATAATACACAGCATTATTAATCTTAATATTTACTGAGGGGATGTTTTTTGTCATTTTTTTTCAACCAGGGGGATGCCATCGCCCCGCATCCCCCCTCAATTTTAGCCCTTCTCCTATCCCCCTGACACTTGTCGGACCCAACAACAGTCCACGTAGAGCCCGGTGTCCTGGCTATCTCCTTTGGTATAGTGTCTAAGTGCAAAAATTCACTCAAGATCTGCTTAAGCTATAGTTATTTGATCGGGCATCACTGCATCAGTGCTTGCTTCCATCTTGCTTGCAAAAAATAATAATTAAAAAACTATTGTTCAGTATGAATTCTGTGTTTCAGGGGTTTCTAGTGGTGATTGGGGTGTGAGCTACAGTCCTTCACACATCTGTGCACTAAAGAACTCATCAGTGATAATGAGCTGCACTTATACATACACTACAGGATATGAGATCGAGAAAGTGTTCTGGAAAAAAATCCCTGTAAAGGGTAAAGAGTCTCCAGATCTGTCTGAGGATCCTGAATACAGTCAGAGGCTTCAGTATCTGGGAGACAAACAGCAGAACTGCACCATCAGACTGAGTCATGTGACACAGAAGGACCAACACATGTACTGTTTCAGATTCATCACTGATAAAGATGATGGAAAATGGATTGGTTATCCAGGAGTGACTCTTACTGTCACAGGTGACTTTCATGAGGCTGAGCTCTTCTTCTGTGCATTATGTTGAATAATAATCAGTGTATGACAGCAGCACTAGATATAATGTGTGTGTTGTGTTCAGAGCTTCAGGTGGAGGCTCCTGAGAGAGTGACAGAGGGTCATAATGTCAGTCTGACATGTAAAAGCAGCTGCACTCTGACTGACAGAGCAACATTCATCTGGTACAGAAACTCACAGCCATTAACTGAGAGAAGAGACAGAAACAATCAACTCCTGCTGCAGTCAGTCAGAAGAGAGGATGCAGGCAGATACAGCTGTGCTCTACATGGACACAGTTACATCTCTCCTGCTGCTCATCTCAGTGTCACCTGTGAGTACAGATTTGTTAGTTGTTTTTTTTTTTTTTTTTAAGGGTTAAGTTTATATTTGTAACTATACTCTTGATTTTTGTCTGTTTTAGATCCTCCCAGGAACGTCTCAGTTTCTATAACTGGATCTGGTGTAATAGTGGAGGGAGATTCAGTGACTCTGATCTGCAGCAGTGATTCAAACCCTCCTGCTCTGAACTTCAGCTGGTTTAAGGAGAATCAAATCTCAGCTGTTGGATCTGGACAAGAGTTTAGTGCACTACAGAGTGGACGCTTCTACTGTGAGGCTCACAATCAACATGGATCTCAGAGATCAGACGCTGTTACTGTCACTGTTAAAGGTAGAGCAGCTCATATATTTATATTACTCTTTCTGAAGTGAATCTGTTGAGATGTTTTACTCTTGTGTCTCTGTTGTAGGTCGTCTGGTGATTTTGTACATATCTGCTGGAGTGGTTTGTGGAGCTACAGTTATCATAACGATATTGCTGATTTGGTAAGATGTGTGTGTGTGTGTGTGTGTGTGTGTGTGTGTGTGTGTGTGTGTGTGTGTGTGAGAGAGAGAGAGAGAGAGAAAGAGAGAGATACTGACCACACGTCTAAACCAACATAAAATAAGTTGTGATTGGCTGTAATTGTGTCAAATCATTGTCTTTAAAGGGGATGCAGGTGGATTAAAAAGAGAAATAAAGCTGAGGTATGGATATTAATTTAATTATTAGTAATTTACTGATCAGGTAATTGAAAGTCCGAATTTGTGGCTTTTTCTATTGAGATGATTACATGCATTATTTACTCTCTGTCTTTTATTTTATTTTTTTATGTCAAAGGTCAATCATTCCGGACCTCATCATGACCGTCACAAAGCTTGCAATGATGAATTGAATGAACCTGTGTATGAAAATATTCCAGTAAGTAAGAACACAGGGCTCTCAACTCTGGCCCTTGAGGTCCCCTTTCCTGCAGAGGTTAAGCTCCAATCCTAATTAAACACACCTGAACAAGCTCATCAAGCTCTTCAGGATCACTAGAAAGTTACTGGTAGTGGGTTTGGTCAAGATTGGGTTGGAGCTGAACTTGAGTAGAGAACCCCTGCGCTAGATAATGAAAAATACACAACCTATTAACCTTTCCTCATGACTAATGTTCTTGATGCCTGTATTAAATATATCATCATTAATGTTTTCTCTTTTTCTTTCTTTCTGTCTTTTTGAACTCTGCATAAAAAGAAGAGGATGTAGTGTTTTGGACACACAGCGAACATTTTACAGCTTTCACATATCAGTTTTGTGGGTGGAGACCTGAATGATTGACAAGTGCATTTGACTGATATAATTTGTGGATAACTGTATAGATAGTTGAGTGAAAATGGAAGTAAAGAGTTAATTGATAAAAGGGTGTCTGTTAACACACTTAAGTCTGTTTTCTCTTTACACTTCATACAATCTTCATACAAGCTTGCTGCATTTAGATTTTTAATGTTTTTAACCTTAGGTGTCAGTATTTTTCAGATTTCCCATGAAAGGCTAGTTGTGCAATTTTACATGTTGGGGTGGGGGGGGAGTATTTCTGTTTTAAACCATGAAGTCTGATATTAAGCAATGTGCCAACTTTGCACAAGAGTTATGCCAGTGAACAGCTGATATAACTGTATTGAATTATTCCCTTAATATTTCTCTTGTGGGCCATACATAGTGAATAAAAAAAATTAAAATAAGAGAAATGTATTTTGCGTTAAACAGATTGTTTTTTAAAGTCAGTGCTTCAAATAAAGCTGCTATTAATTTGCATTGATGACTGCAGTGTTAATATTATAGGCCAATAATTCATTGTAGAAATTAATAGACCTGTTTTAAAAGACTTTTTAAAAAACATTTTCAATGAGGAGTAAGCTAATAGCCTATTTTTTTATTATCCTCACAGTGCGTCAAATATTTGGTGATGTGCTATAAAATTATTGTGGTGCAAATTAATTGTAATTTAATAATAAAAGTAATCTAATAATAATATTAGGCCTAATAAGAAGAAGAATGTAACAGTCCTACATTAATTGGAAATGCCTTTCGACAATATCTCTGGCTATCGACACAGTCGAGTGACAGATAAGGACAGCGTTTTGTAAGTGTTTTGCCTCGTTTTTTCATAAGACTACTGCGTGATCATTGTTGCTTGGAGAAACCTTGCTTTATTTACTGTGTGTCTTACCCTGGTGAATACGTGTTGAAGTGGCGTTTGGTTTTGCGTTTGCCTTTCGCGGGACTGGCCAGTTTCGGTCTGCTAAATAGGGAGGCGTGACCAGCTGACTTCAATCACAGGTAATCAGGCAAATATATAAGTGGTAAGTGTCACCGCGGCAGCGGTCGCGGCAGCTCTCGTGTGAAGCCTCCTCGTGTAAAGACCGACGAGTGTAAAGACCATCGACTCTACCTGCGCGACTCCACCGAGCAAGGACACTGACAGGGCACTTGAAGTATTGCTTTTCTCCCCTTCAATTTTTGTACAGCTCGTCCTCAAATACTTATTTTGGTCACTTGTAGTCACTATGTGCTTTCAGATCTCTACTATCACTACTAACACTCGGAGAACACGCTATGTACGTCAAAGGAAGGCCTCCCCGACAAATCTAAGTCCTGTCCCTCTGACCTCTACTACTACGCTCTCTATTCCAGTTGGTCTCTGGAACTGCCAACTTCATTTCTTCCATTGCTACTCATTCTGGTCTCAACCTCATGGCACTGACTGAGACTTGGATCAAACCTGAAGACACTGCCACTCCCGCAGCCCTCTCCACTAATTTTGCTTGTTCCCACACCCCTCGTACGACTGGGAGGGGTGGAGGTACCGGTCTCCTTATATCGAAAGATTGGAAATATGATCTTCAACCACCACCTACAAGTAACGGTTCATTTGAATCACATGCTGTTACTGTAACCCACCCTGTTAAAATCCACTTTGTGGTCATTTATCATCCTCCAGGTCGATTGGGAAACTTCTTGGAGGAGTTGGACGTGCTGCTATCAAACTATCCTGAAGATGGTACTCCTCTGGTACTGCTTGGTGACTTCAACATCCACCTAGATAAACCCCAGGCTGCTGACTTCAACACTCTGCTCGCCTCATTTGATCTCAAGTGAGTGTCTACTACAGCAACTCACGAATCAGGCAACCAACTGGACCTCATCTACACGCGCTGTTGCTCAGTGGACAACACTTTAGTTGCTCCACTGCACACCTCAGATCACTTCCTCACCTAGATCACTTGCTAACCTAGCACTTACTCCTGAAGTGGCACATGCTCCAGCACGGGTCACCTTTCGACGGAACCTACGCTCACTCTCTCCATCTCGCCTAGCCTCTGTGGTTTCATCCTCACTTCCTTCACTCTCGCAGTTTTCAGCTCTGGACACGAACAGTGCTACGGACACTTTTTGCTCCACTCTAACCTCTTGCTTGGACAACTTTTGTCCGCTGTCATCTAGACCAGCACGCACCACCCCATCTGCCCCCTGGCTGTCCGATGTACTCCGTGAACATCGCTCTAAACTCAGGGCTGCAGAGAGGAAATGGCATAAATCAAGAAACTCTACCGACCTCAGTGTGTATCAGTCTCTCCTCTCTTCCTTCTCTGCAAACGTCTTCACTGCTAAAACATCATACTACCACGTCAAAATTAACAACTGTTGTGACGCTCGGACACTCTTCAAAACCTTCGCTTCTCTTCTTAATCCACCTCTACCTCCTCCTCCATCGACTCTTACAGCTGACGACTTTGCAGTTTTCTTCACAAGTAAATCAAGATCCATCAGTGACCAATTCTCCACACCGCAGACTGAGGATAACTTCACAACGACTAATGCACACTCTCTCTCCTCCTTCTCCCCACTCTCAGAGACGGTCGTTTCCAAACTTATCCTGTCCAGTCATCCTACTACTTGCCCACTTGATCCGATCCCAACTCACCTCCTTCAAGTGATTTCTTCTTCAGTCATACCTTCACTTACTCACATTATCAACTCCACTCTTCACTCTGGAACATTTCCCTCAGCATTTAAGCAGGCTCGGTTAGCCCACTGCTGAAGAAACCATCTCTAAATCCAGCATTTCTAGAAAACTACAGACCGGTATCCCTTCTTCCATTCATTGCAAAGACACTTGAATGAGCTGTGTTCAACCAGCTCTCTATGTTTCTTGTACAGAACAACCTCCTTGACAGCAACCAATCTGGCTTCAAAAGCAGCCACTCAACTGAGACTGCCCTGCTCTCGGTAACTGAAGCCCTGCGACTGGCAAGAGCAGCTTCAAAATCATCACTACTCATTTTGCTGGACCTGTCTGCTGCTTTTGTAACCGTTAATCACCAGATTCTCCTGTCCACCCTCAGAAAGATGGGCATCTCTGGAACCGCACTCCAGTGGCTTAACTCCTACCTTTCTGATAGATCCTTCATGGTGTTCTGGAGGGGTGAAGTTTCTAAGTCACAACAACTTGCTACTGGGGTTCCTCAAGGCTCAGTACTTGGACGACTTCTCTTCTCCATCTACATGACGTCATTAAGATCATTCATTCAGAAGCATGGCTTTTCCTATCACTGCTACGCTGATGACACTCAACTCTACTTCTCATTCCAACCAGAAGACCCCACGGTAGTTGTTCACATTTCAGCCTGTCTGAGTGACATTTCTAGCTGGATGAATGACCATCACCTTCAGCTCAACCTTACTAAGACTGAACTGCTGGCGGTTCCAGCTAACCCATCGTTTCATCACAACTTCTCTATACAGCTGGGTTCGTCAACCATAACTCCTTCCAGGACAGCCAGAAACCTAGGAGTTGTGATGGATCATCAGTTAAGCTTCACAGACCATATTGCTACAACAACCCGGTCCTGCAAATTTGCCTTATACAAAATTAGGAAGATTAGACCCTTCCTGTCAGAGCAAGCCACCCAACTTCTTGTCCAAGCTCTTGTTCTCTCCAGACTGGACTATTGTAATGCTCTCCTGGCGGGCCTTCCTGCATGTACTATGAAGCCTCTACAACTGATCCAGAATGCAGCAGCGAGGGTTGTCTTCAATGAGCCAAAAACAGCTCATGTTACTCCTCTCCTCATCAGGTTACACTGGCTACCAGTAGCCGCTCGCATCAAATTCAAGGTACTGATGCTTGCCTACAAGACGACCACTGGCACGGCGCCAACATACCTAAGCTCATTAGTTCAATCTTATGCACCCTCCAGAAGTTTGCACTCTGCATGTGAACGACGTCTTGTGGTGCCATCCCAAAGTGGTTCAAAATCACTTTCACGGACTTTTTCCTGGACTGCGCCCAGCTGGTGGAATGACCTCCCGATCTCAATTCGAACAGCTGAGTCTTTACTCATTTTCAAAAAACATCTAAAGACTCATCTTTTTCGCCTGCACTTAACCAACTAACACTAGTACTTACCTTTTATTTTTCTTGTCAATCATATTCCAAAAAAAACACTACGTGTTCTGTACTAGACTAACTGAGACTTGTCATAGCACTTGTATACCGTTGTTGTTCTCTCGTTGATATGATTGTTTCTACTGTTCTCATTTGTAAGTCGCTTTGGATAAAAGCGTCTGCTAAATGATTAAATGTAAATGTAAATGATACAACGCAACTCAGCACAGGGAGGTTATCACGGGTTATCTGTGATCGTGGCTCCTAAATGGTAGTTTTATGTCATACAGTGAGAGAGGTTTAAAGACACCCGTTCGTAGCCTACGATCATTTTCTGATAGTGTCAGAGATTCAGCATGATCATCGCACAGTGTGTTTGCTGCTACAACCCACGTTTACTGACCAGCCAATAAAAATGTGACATGAAATCAATGCGACACAGCGCTAAAACATAAAAATGCTTACCTCAAATTCTTAACCCTTCCTCTTTTGCCGCTTCCATTTTTTTTATTCTTCTATAGTTACGTGCGTCACAGCCTGCGAGTTCATAGTTGTCATCATCATCGTAGAGACTGTACAGACATGCCATAACCAAGTTTATCAGATCCACGTCGCACAGTATGATTTGCAGTGATCTTATAGAATTGCTGAAATTGTGCAGTGTGTTTCGGGTTTAAGACGAAACGACGAGATGACAATAAGGTCAATAAACATTAACTGTGACTATATCAACATGGAATATTGTTGACGAAAAAGATGAGACTAAAAATAAAAACTACACCAAATTTATTTTAATTTTCGTCAAAAAAGGATTTCTGGGTCCAAGCACATTTACACATTTAAGTTAAACATTTAAAAACTTACGGTGTATACAGTCTCCATGCTCACAGCGTCCCAGACACAAATAATTTTTATATTTATTTATTTATATTTATATTTTCATTGTCTGGCTATCAGGAATTTCAGTATGGCGTTAAGGGTTAGGATTATAATTTTTACATTTACATTTAATCATTTAGCAGACGCTTTTATCCAAAGCGACTTACAAATGAGAACAGTAGAAACAATCAGATCAACGAGAGAACAACAACGGTATACAAGTGCTATGACAAGTCTCAGTTAGTCTAGTACAGAACACATAGCCAGGGTTTTATTTTTTTTTTGAATATGATAGACAAGAAAAATAAAAGGTAAGTACTAGTGTTAGTTGGTTAAGTGCAGGCAAAAAAGATGAGTCTTTAGATGTTTTTTGAAAATGAGTAAAGACTCAGCTGTTCGAATTGAGATCAGGAGGTCATTCCACCAGCTGGGCGCAGTCCAAGAAAAAGTCTGTGAGAGTGATTATTGAGATTATTGAGAGAGAATTTTTGGTAGTATTATATCACATTGTGAGTGTATATTAGCACCGTTTATTGTTTTCTTGTGGCATCTGATAGAGCATAGGTCTTTCAACCCCCTAATAGCACACATACATCATGGAGACATCTATTTGACATCTGGATTTACATCCGCAAGACGTATTTTTAGTGTTTGCTCATCTGCAATAATCTATAGGGCGATTTTTATCAGATGTCAAATAGACGTTTTGGAAATGTCTTTCAGATGTTTATGATTTAGAATGTATGTAAAACAGATGTCTTTTAGATGTCTGTCAGATGTCTGTACACAACAGATACTTTTTTAGCTTTCCAAACAGACATTGTGCAGATGTACCTGTGCTCTCTGGACCTGCTCCTGGGGACCCGCTGTCTTGCAGAGTTTAGCTCCAACCCTAATCAAACACTCCTGAACCAGCTAATTAAGGTCTTCAGGATCACTTGAAAAGTCAGAGGCCAGATGTGCTGAAGCAGGTTGGAAAAAAGCAGCGGCACCCGCTGAATGCCATTAAACAGCTTGAAAGATCAAAGACTATTTTTAATGTAACTCCGACTGGATTCGTCTGAAAGAAGAAAGTAATATACACCTAGGATGACTTGAGGGTGAGTAATTTATGGGCTGAATTAACCCTTCAATAAACATCAAACTTTATTGCGGACTGCTGTACATGCCTCTACTACACAAACTTTCATGTGTGCGGTTGCCAGGTATCAAGAGTTCAAATCCGCAATTCATAGCTTCTTCTCTGTTACAGTAAAAGGATACATTTCTGCCCGGTGTTTTACTTTACTTGCAACCAGGTAACCATGTGCACACACCCACTCTTCATTACAGAAGCGCCAACAATGATCTGAAAACACCAACAAACAAGTAAGCTGAAGTTTAGCGATCTCCATCTGCGATGTTTAGCTTAAATGAAAGTGTCACTCAGCCTGTCTGTGTTCTGTCAGGAGATCTCGACTATATTGTGTTTGCATTTGTGTTTGCTGAATAAATGCACTTAACTCAACCACTGTGGTTTTAATAGAGAACAATAATTGTAATTTGGAATTATTGAAATCATTGTTAGGAATTTTAATGTTGAAATATTTAGTTTGTTTTTGCTAGTTTTCATTTTTCATAATGTGGGAGTGCATATCAAAGTCTTTGATATTAATTTATATATTAAATAGCCTATAATAAATCAGTACAATAGATGAGGTGAAATAAACTGTCTGTATGAGGCATGTTTATGTTGATTTTTGTTTTTTTTTTTGATTGCAATTGGTGAAATTTAAATGTGTATTATTAAATGTTATCAATCTTTTTGATTATAATTTTGAGCCCCCGCAAAAATGTTATCAGTGTAACTACTATACAGCATGACGAAAATGTGACAAAAAATTTTTATTGACTAAATATATAAAATGCTCAGACATTTACTAAAAACTTGACTAAACAAAAACAGGACGAGGTTCACTAAATATGATAACAACTAAAAAGTACATTTGATACCAGGACTAATTTAAAGACTGAATCTAAGACTAAATCAAAATGGCTGACAAAATTAACACTAGGTCGGATGTGGTTCCCTTGCAGTTTGTGCAACAATGAACAAGGAACGGAGAGCATCTGTGTCATACAGGATACAGAGTCTGTCGGTTCAGGATTTGCATAAAGGTTTAATGCAGTTCACAGGCCTCTTATCAACACACAAAGAGGAAGAGAAATGTAGTGTACAACAGAGATTTATGATTTTAAAAACTCATAAATTTAATTTCAAGAACACGGTTGAATATTTTTTTTTCCTTCTGAAGGAACTCAGTATCTGTGGACAGTCCTGTCTTTGAAGAAATAAAACCACCACTGCATATGAAAATCATACGCATCTTCGGGAATCTCTCTGAAAATGTGAAAAACTTTGCATGTTCTCTCATCTCTTTTCACTTCCTCTTTTTCTGTTTGACTAATTCTCATGCACTGGCAGATGCTGCTTCATTTGTCCTGTCCTTTTTATGATGAGCTTTATGATGATGCTTTGGAAGCAACAATTGAGGGTAAAATGCACTTGAAAAGAGTTCATCTTCAAGACAACGCATCTTATGATTGTTAGGTTCTGTATAGCTTCATCTCTGAAAAACGGTAAGGGAGAATTTGTCTGTTTGTAGTTTATGAATTTACATTTTAAAAGAAGCATAAGAAATGTCCTTGTCCTCTGTACGTGTTCATGCTGCATGTTTAAAAGACAAAAGTTCAGTCATTGCATTAAAAAAAAATTCAAGACTGGAATTTTACGGACTTGATTTCTAAGATGGAAACTGTTTTAACATACAGAATTTGTATTTGTTTGCGCAATTAAAAAAACATTTCTTCAGTTTTGACTTGTAAATAATTGGTGAATCTCACAAAAACATTTGTTTCACCTGAGAGTCATATGACAATAATAATAATAATAATAATAATTAATGTGCATTAAACATTAAATTTTTTATTTTTACTTCTTCTTTTACTGTAATGAAAATTATTGATAGATTTCATGAGACTGACCTTCACAGAAGCTAAAATAAAGCACTGCACATTGATTGTGTTGTTGCTATGCTGATGTCAGTCCGGATGGCTTCTCCCCTTCTTTTGATCTTTCTGCTCATGATTCCGGGTAAGTCACACCTGTTTCAGCTTTTCAACATCCTCCAGCTCTACAGATGCAGGTAATTTGAATAAGAGAAATATATGTATATATAATTTCAGATGTTTTCAGTGAAAAAGCTTGGGGTGTGAGTTACAGTCCTTCACACATCTGTGCACTAAAGAACTCATCAGTGATAATGAGCTGCAGTTATACATACCCTACTGGATATAAGATCACGAAAGTATTCTGGAGTAAATTGTTAATACATGGTGAAGAGCCTCCAGATCTGTCTGAGGATCCTGAATACAGACAGAGGCTTCAGTATCTGGGAGACACACAGCAGAACTGCACCATCAGACTGAGTCATGTGACACAGAAGGACCAACACATGTACTGTTTCAGATTCATCACTAATGGTGGCAAATGGACTGGTAAACCAGGAGTGACTCTTACTGTCACAGGTGACTTTCATGAGGCTGAGCTCTTCTTCTGTGCATTATGTTGAATAATAATCAGTGTATGACAGCAGCACTAGATATAATGTGTGTGTTGTGTTCAGATCTTCAGGTAGAGGCTCCTGAGAGAGTGACAGAGGGTCATAATGTCAGTCTGACATGTAAAAGCAGCTGCACTCTGACTGACAGACCAACATTCATCTGGTACAGAAACTCACAGCCATTAACTGAGAGAAGAGACAGAAACAATCAACTCCTGCTGCAGTCAGTCAGAAGAGAGGATGCAGGCAGATACAGCTGTGCTCTACATGGACACAGTTACATCTCTCCTGCTGCTCATCTCAGTGTCACGTGTGAGTACAGTCATACTTTGCCAACTTGGGTAAATATATTCATACAGTATATGAGACATGATGTGGAATAAAGAATCCACATTGTGTAAAAGACCAAATTGGTTAGAATGTTAAATGTTTGTACAAACCCGATTTCAAAAAGTTGGGACACAAATTGTGAATAAAAACAGAATGCAGTGATGTGGAAGTTTCAAATTTCATTATTTTATTCAGAATACAACATAGATGACATATCAAATGTTTAAACTGAGAAAATGTATCATTTTAAGGGAAAAATAAGTTGATTGTAAATTTCATGGCATCAACAAATCTCAAAAAAAGTTGGGGCAAGGCCATGTTTACCACTGTGTGGCATCCCCTCTTCTTTTTATTACAGTCTGCAAACGTCTGGGGACTGAGGAGACAAGTTGCTCAAGTTTAGGAATATGGATGTTGTCCCATTCTTGTCTAATACAGGCTTCTAGTTGCTCAACTGTCTTAGGTCTTCTTTGTCGCATCTTCCTCTTTATGTTGCGCCAAATGTTTTCTATGGGTGAAAGATCTGGACTGCAGGCTGGCCATTTCAGTACCCGGATCCTTCTTCTACGCAGCCATGATGTTGTAATTGATGCAGTATGTGGTCTGGCATTGTCATGTTAGAAAATGCAAGGTCTTCCCTGAAAGAGACGAGGTCTGGATGGGAGCATGTGTTGTTCCAGAACTTGGATATACCTTTCAGCATTGACAGTGCCTTTCCAGATGTGTAAGCTGCCCATGCCACACACACTCATGCAACCCCATACCATCAGAGATGCAGGCTTCTGAACTGAGCGCTGATAACAACTTGGGTTGTCCTTGTCCTCTTTAGTCCGGATGACATGGCGTCCCAGTTTTCCAAAAAGAACTTCAAATTTTGATTCGTCTGACCACAGAACAGTTTTCCCACTTTGCCGCAGTTCATTTTAAATGAGCCTTGGTCCAGAGAAAACGCCTGCGCTTCTGGATCATGTTTAGATATGGCTTCTTTTTAGGCCTATAGAGTTTTAGCCGGCAACGGCGAATGGCACAGTGGATTGTGTTCACCGACAATGTTTTCTGGAGGTATTCCTGAGCCCACGTTGTGATTTCCATTACAGTAGCATTCCTGTATGTGCTGCAGTGCCGTCTAAGGGCCCGAAGATCACAGGCATCCAGTATGGTTTTCCGGCCTTGACCCTTACGCACAGAGATTGTTCCAGATTCTCTGAATCTTGGATGATATTATGCACTGTAGATGATGATAACTTCAAACTCTTTGCAATTTTTCTCTGAGAAACTCCTTTCTGATATTGCTCCACTTATTTTCGCCGCAGCATTGGGGGAATTGGTGATCCTCTGCCCATCTTGACTTCTGAGAGACACTGCCACTCTGAGAGGCTCTTTTTATACCCAAGCATGTTGCCAACTGACCTAATAAGATGCAAATTGGTCCTCCAGGTGTTCCTTATATGTACATTTAACTTTTCCGACCTCTTATGGCTACCTGTCCCAACTTTTTTGGAATGTGTAGCTCTCATGAAATCCAAAATGTGCCAATATTTGGCATGGCATTTCAAAATGTCTCACTTTCAACATTTGATATGTTATCTATATTCTATTGTGAATAAAATGTAAGTTTAGGAGATTTGTAAATTATACCATCTGTTTTTTACTCACAATTTGTACAGTGTCCCAACTTTTTTGGAATCGGGTTTGTATTAATATTATTTTCATTCTATATACTGGACCTCTAGATCCTCCAAAGGGGGCTTGTGTAGCATTGAGTCCATCTGGTGTAATAGTGGAGAGAGATTCAGTGACTCTGAGCTGCAGCAGTGATTCAAACCCTCCTGCAGAAATCAGCTGGTTTAAAACCTGTTAACCTGCATCCCGACGCCGGCGTCCTGAACTCCCCTTGTTTGCACTTGTCAATATTTACGAATAGATTAAATGAAATGGGACAAATTTAATCTTGACAAACTATATATCACTATGAAGATCTAAGCCTCAAGCATCGAGGACCGATCACTGTTTTTCAATGGAAAGCTTATAAAGAATGTATTTGCTAAATTTGTGTAAGCAGTACACATCAAAACATGAAGATTGAAAACGCAGTACATACCAGATTTGTCGTAATAACGAGTCATAAACACATCCGCAGCTGTAAATCCCAGTTTAGTTAGAAAGGTATGGGTCCACTGAACGAAATCTCATGGAGCACGTTTAGTCCAACGAAGCGATAACGTTGTAATATGGATATTTGTTTACGTTTCAGTTCTTCAGGGACAGATTTGTTTGTGTCCGTTAAGGAATAACTCACGCTCAGAAACTGCGTCTTAGTAGTAAAAAAAAAAATGGCATGGTTTTGTAGCATACAGTGTCACAAACAGAATGAGATGATCGACAAAAAAAAAGTGATAGATAGGTGGAAGATTGTTTATTTGAATTCTGGCACTCTCTCGTGATGCGCGCTCTGACGCACCTGTCATCTGATGGAGGCGGAACTTTTTCTTTATTTTTTTTTATTTTTCAACATTTTTTATATATGTGTGAGTGTGTTTTATGTTGAATGTGCCTGTATCTGCATGATTACCATCTGTTTGAGTGCAAATCAGCTCGCTATTACTGTGTAATCACGTCTATCAATGTGAACGCCATCTATATGAATAGATTTTATGGCGCATTTATATGATTACCATCTCTATAACTGCACATCAGCATGTATTTTCATTGTAATTCCTTGTAAATGCTGCATTTCTAGCAATCTCAGGATGTTCTTTAATTGTCATACAAAGTTAAATCTTTTTTATTTTTCTTATTTTTCTTACTCAAATTATTATTATTGTATCTTTCTAGTGCTCAAAAAATCACTTATATGATGTCTAAGCTTATGTCTATTGTTTTATAATTGAAAAAAAAAAATTAAATATGCAGTGGTATGTTTAATGACTAAAATAGTTTGTAGAACCCTTCTATACATTTGGTAAATATTTTTTTATATTTGTGGTGGGGGGGGACTAGACATAGTATCAGAAAAATGATTGCAGGAATCTCATTTTTCATGGTATCTCCTTCAGATTTGAAATAGAAACTCATGAGAGATTTGACTTTCAACCCATTACTTTTCTAGATTGCTCCAGGACTGATTTTCATGTAATTTTATATAAAAAAAAAAAAAAAAAAAAAAAATCAGTGTGGTAAAAAAATTTTCAAGGCACTTCAGTGTCTATAACTTTTAATATTTTTGAGCATTATCAATTCTGGTTGAAAAAAGTACTTCTTTCCAAAGAGACCAAAATTATGTGTGTAACACACTGAAGTAAGGAACTGTTGCAATTTTAAGTTAGGTAGGGCACTTTCAGCTGTGAGTCCCATAATGGGGGGTGCTGGCTAACGGGTTAAAGGAGGAATGTTTGTAGGATCTGGAAGAATCTACAGCATTTCAAAGATCAGTTCTGATCACAATGAATAATACAAGTGTAGATCCTTCAATGAACATGGAGAGAAATACTCTGATGCTGTAAATTTAAACAAAATGTGTGAGTTAATGATCATCTGCACCTTGTTCAAAATTTCTAAATTCAAATTTCATCTAATATTAATTGTGATTTTAAATTTTTGACCTTTTGAGACCCTCCAAAGAATGTCTCAATTTCCATAAATGGATCTGGTGTAATAGTGGAGGGAGATTCAGTGACTCTGATCTGCAGCAGTGATTCAAACCCTCCTGCTCTGAACTTCAGCTGGTTTAAAGGAGGAACGTCTGTAGGATCTGGAAAAATCTACAGCATTTCAAAGATCAGCTCTGATCACAGTGAAGAATACAAGTGCAGATCCATCAATGAACATGGAGAGAAATACTCTGAAGCTGTGACTTTAAATGTCATGTGTGAGTTAATCATCATCTGCACCTTTTCCTTTTCAAAATTTCTAGATTCACATTTCTCTCATATTTATTGTGATTTTTAATTTTTGTCCTTTTAAGACCCTCCTAAAAACGTCTCAGTGTCCATAAATGGATGTGGTGTAATAGTGGAGGGAGATTCAGTGACTCTGAGCTGCAGCAGTGATTCAAACCCTCCTGCTCTGAACTTCAGCTGGTTTAAGGAGAATCAAAGCTCAGCTGTTGGATCTGGACAGAGTTTCAGTGCACTACAGAGTGGACGCTTCTACTGTGAGGCTCACAATCAACATGGATCTCAGAGATCAGACGCTGTTACTGTCACTGTACATGGTGTGTATCAGTCCGAGTCATTATGTGATTAGACAAGCATTTCTGCTACTGATATTCTCTAGGCAAAATGAAAATGTGGTGGAAAAAATCAATAAAAGAAATTTACTGTTATTTTATGACTGTACTTATAAAATTCCCTAAAGTAAGTGATGGTTGGAGTTTTAGGTCCAAAGTAATTTCATGTTTTCATTCCATTCTGTTCTTATAGGTTAAACACACATCAACAAAAAAAAAAAAAAAAAAAAAAAAAAAAACGTAACTTGCAAAATCTTCTATAGACACGATATTAAATGGATAGTTCACCCAAAAATGAAAAATCTGTCATTAATTACTCACCCTCATGTCATTCCAAACTCGTAAGACCTGGCAGTGCTGACCCGGATCCGGCATGATGACATTGAATCTCTGTGCCATTTCAGGGCCGGTGCCGCCAAGTCATTATTTTGTTTTCTTTCATCGTAACATTACAGTTGAACCGCTGATATCACATGGACTAGTTTGTCGATCATCTTGGTACTTTTCTGTGTCTTGATCGTGTAAGGACCCTTGTTATCTATGGGAGGGTCTAAAAGCTCTCAGATTTCATCAAAAATATCTTAAATTGTGTTCCAAAGATGAACAGAGGTCTCACAGGTTTGAAACGACATGAGGGTGAGTAATTAATGACAGAATTTTCATTTTTTGGATGAACTAACCCTTTAATGTAGTTATAAACAACATCCTCACAGATTATTTAATGTGTTGTTTATTTTGATTTGGACATAATTGGGTGAGGTGTTTATAATTGGGTTTCTTTATAACAAGTATGTCCATTTCCAGCACTAAGTTGGATCAAAGAACCTTTCAAGAAAAGTTAGTTTACATGGCAGTCATCTTTGCAACACCTTTCCAATATGTGCGCCACTGAGTGACGTCTGTACTTCCAGGTCAAAGAGCACCTGTCCATCAAAAGCTCACTATCCAATCGGAGTAGATCACTGTTAAGCCCGCCCCCACGAGAGGTTTGTGTCAAAACACCAAACGAAAAGCTTCGAAGCGTAAGCGAAATCTGTGGCAATGCATTCAGAATCCACGATTAGCGAAAACGAATCTTTGAAAAACATTAACAAAGAATGAAGCATATTTGAAGAGCCTGTTAAATTTGTGCGACTGAGTTCATTTTTTTTATTTTCATTGTTTTTCTTCTTTTGTAATGACATATTTTTGATAGTTTCTGAAAAAGTTACGTTCAGTTTTATAAAGTTTAGTTCATTTTTATAGAAGCAAATGTAATTCCATATTTTTATCTCAATGAAATAATACTCAGCAAAACATAGTTGGCAAGAGAACATGATAGGTGGGCATTATTTTATTGACAGGGTAATGAGCCAATCAGAGCACTGTTGAGGTTTCACTTTCTCTCACATGATCTCACGATTCACTTCACTTTTACCTTAATGAATGAACCTTCCATTGGTGTTGCTGTAGGACGATGCTACTCTACAGAATTGGATGCTATTTGATTTAGTTAGAACTGCAAAATCTTTGACTATGAAGATAAACATTGTGTTTTGTTTTGTTTTGTCATCATGTATAATGATAAAATCATTGTCCTGTCACTCGTCTTGCTATAGGAAGGAAGTATCTGTATGCAGTTGCTGGGGTCACCGGTGGATTGGGAGGTTTCATTTTCATTTTCATCATTGTGCTGCTCATGTAAGTTCATCCTGTCTGTGAGAAAACACATTAGTATACCTAGTGGTGGAAAGAGTACTAAGAATACTCAGAATTGGTAATGCAGTAATTTGTAATGCAGTAACTTGAGTAGTTTTTCAGCATACTACTTTTTTACTCTTACTTGAGTCATATTATTTTTCAGTACTTTTACTTGTACTCAAGTAAATTATTCCTTACGTAGCAATACTTTTACTTAAGTACAAGTAAAAGTACTGAAAAATAATATGACTCAAGTAAGAGTAAAAAAGTAGTATGCTGAAAAACTACTCAAGTTACTGCATTACAAATTAATTTAGTATTATTTTATTATTTTTACCCAAAATGAGACAGTGTGAGCATTAGGCAGCTGTGGCCCAATGGTTAGAGAGTTTGACTTGTTTCCCGAAGGTAGCAGGAGTTGTAGGTGGGAGGGAGTGAATGAACAGCACTCTCTTCCACCCTCAATACTCATGACTGAAGTGTCCTTGAGCAAGGCACTGAACCCCCAGTTGCTCCCCGGGTGCTGGATATATAGCTGCCCACTGCTCAGGGGGTGTGTTCACTTCTCACTGCTGTGTGTGTGCACTTGAATGGGTTAAATGCAGAGCACCAGTTCTGAGTATGGGTTACCATACTTGACAAATGTCACGACTTTCACTTAATGTCTGTTTTACAAGTTTAGACCCAGGAAATTCCTTATATGGCCAAACACATCAGATATCAATACAGTTGAATAACATGTAGATAGAGACGTTTTGACTGATGAAACGTGGAAGACAATAAACACACAATAAAACGCTAATTGACATAGCTTGTATCACAGTATAGAATTTTATAAAAAATGTTTTCTGTCTCACTGTGATAAGAAGCAACATGGAAACACAGAACTAACTGTTTCGAACATGACTGATGTTATATAGTAATTTTGGAGCAAAACATGATATTAGTTTTATAAATTGTCATGTCTGATGCTATGTTAAGCAAACATACTACCTATCCCTGTTGCCAGGAGCAACTGTTTTGTAACTAATTTTGAAAAGTACATTCACGTATAAGACTATATGTTTTTTTTTAAGAATGGCAAAAGCAAAGAAGGGTAAGTAAAGGTTAAAAAAAGAGAAAGGGTCTAAAACAGTGTCAATAGAAAGGTGCCAGTAAAAAATTATGTGGTTTATGGGTAAGGTTGGGCATCGTTTGAATTTTAATGATTCCGATTCTTGTCAATTCCTAATTTTGATCCCAATAAGATAAATAATAATAATAATAATAAATAAAACATCTTAGATATCATCTTAGAGCTAAATATTTCATAGTTAGCTGAATACTATGAATGAAAATCGACAGGCTAAAGAACACTTACACAAGGATGTGTGTGCAACAGAGAAAACAGCCCATGAGTCTTCTTGACTTGAATGGTTTAAAATCACATTGAAAGTGTAATTTGTAATAATAACAAAGGTGGACTCCAGGGACATTTTCGGTAGGACAAAAAAAAAAAGAGCATTTTATTTAACATGTTAACACATACCTAGGCTTGGGAATCCAACATCTATTCCAATTCTGGAATTCAGGTATCATCTTGTTGTTATAAAATAATTTTTTTGATTCCTCTTATTGATTCCTTTGTGCGCATTTTAATATGACTTTAAACCATTCAAGCACAAGAAGACCTGTACAGTTTTCTGTACTGCACACATAGGGGCATAGCCATCATTTCAGAAATGAGGGAGATAGAAATGTAAAAATCTTACATATATATTCTTATTTTTTATTATGTCTTCTCCTAATGACAATTTTAGGATTGGCTTATACAAACACATAAGGCAGAATAGTTTCTTTATTGTTATAAATGTTATGTCAATCAGCACTGCATTATTCATGTACTATATTTATTACCTGGAAATGAACTGAAATTACCTTCTTTTTTTTAGCTACAGCCATAGCTGGATGCCTTTGTCCATAGTAGGGATTTCCTGCATGCCATAAGTTATTATATTACTTCTACTGGGCCATTTTGGACTTTCTGCAAAAGAGTGCCCTCCGCAGTGTTGTCAAGTCTGCAGTTCCCCTGCGGAATTGGTCTACTTTATCACTGTTGCCACGGGTTAAAGCAACACTGATAATGTGATATTTGGCCTCTGGAATGTGAATTTTACCTGGGGAACCCAGCCAAAAACATGTATTTTACCCCATCTGGAATGCGATTTTTAATAGGGAGCCTACCTCAAAATGCCATTGGGCTAGTTTTAGTCTAGTTTTGAGTAGCAATTGTGCGAGATACCTCTAGCTGCAGAACCGCAGAACCCTTACGTCACAGCAGTCTCAGGACAGCAGCGTCAAGCCAGAAGTGGGCGGAGCAAAAGTTATCTTACTAGGCATAGCGCCTCGTAGTGTTTTGGATATCAATAGCAATTGTATTTATATAGCACTATTTACTACAACCAGAGTTGACCAATGTGCAGAATATCTAAAAAAAAGAAATAACACAATGAAAAATAAAAGTAAAACCAAGAACAAAAATCATTAAAAAAAAAAAAAAATTCATTTTAAAGTGTTAATCTACGTTGATGTCAAGTCAGCATTTTATTACAACTATTTAATCAGATGGTAGATAGATGATAACAAGAAGCTTGAGGGTCTGAACATTTTCATTTTTTTTTTTTTTTGACAATTAAAAAATACACATTATCAAACATAAGTAGCAAAAGATTAAACAACATAAAACTAAATAAAATAAAATAAACAAATGTTAAAGCATAGCAGGCACACATTTAACAATAATTATCAAAATTGATAAAAGAAAACTAAAATAAAGAAAAATTCGAGAAACATGCAATTTATTTTGAGGCCCCTTTTGTCCATGCACTCATCGAGAAAACTGTCCATATTATCCTTCTATTGGAATTGAAAACACAAGGTTCTTTGGCCAGTTGCTGGTCGTCAGCCGTTTGGGCTGTGGAAGCTGAAGAAGAGCTTTCTTCTGGTCTTCCTCTTTCAGTTGGAGGAACCTCAGCTCTCTCACCAAACCTCTGAAGACACAGAGGTGTTTCTGCAGCCATCAACTGCAGTGTGGGGGTCTTTTGTTATCCTCGGCTCCTGAATGAGGTGGACAAACAAGTGTTGGAGATGCCTTTAATAATACTGTGCATTCAGTATCACATAATACTAAAAAGTCATGAGCTTTAGTCAGGATGTAGCAAGAAAGTTTAGATTTATTTTTTTTTCTCAAGTGCCCCTATTTGAGATATAAAAAACATACCCTGTTGCAGATTTCAGTCTCCTGCTTTTCTGGCACTTGCACACAGTGAGGACATGTTTCCTGTGAAAATAATTATGTTAATTTGTAGTCTGGACAGAGAAAAACGTAAGCTAGAAAAAGATACCTTTCAAGTGCAAATTTTTCAAGAGAATGAGGCACAACTATTTAAGTATCAGACGAAAATCAAACTGACAAATAAGGAAAAGCAAATATTAATATATCATCAAACTGAATTAAGACCCAATAATCTTTTTAAACAACAACTTACAGCTGAGCAATCAAAGGGCATCTCAAGAACCATGTACAGAGCTCACTGAAAAAACTATTTAATACAGAGATCAAGGAAAGCACTTTTGTTTATCCTTTCTAATGAAAACGAAATTTGATTCATTCAGGTTTGAGTAAATGATGGCATAATACATTTTTTGGGGGGTGAACAATGAAATAATACTCTAAATAAGAAACTAAAACTGCCAGCAGGTGGCGGTAAATGTCCTTATGAGTCATTAATTCGATTATTATGAGTCGATGTGTTCATTAATGAGTTATTTATTGGGTAATTTTGTGAATGGGTTTGTGTGAATTTGGTTCTGAATATTTTTTGAGTATGTGTGTTCATTTGAGTGATTAATTATGTATTTGTAGCTTTGTTTTATGAAAGCCTTATCAATCTCACCTTGTTTCTGATCAGCTACCTTATCTATCTATCATCTGATTTAATCGCTATAAAAAAATAAATGCTGACTTGACATCAACGTAGATTAAAACTTTGAAATGATCCAAAACACTACGTGTGGCGCTATGCTTAGTAAGATAACTTTTGCTCAGCTGAAGGTCTGGAATTCATGGCAGCTTTCATTGGCCAAGGCCCACCCATGAGGCCGTTTGACTGACATGTCAAACAACCAATCACAGTTTGTTTCATTCAGCGTCGTGTTTCGGGGCGTGTAAATATCACCACAATAACAGACCAGTGTGTAAAACTCTCTGGCGTATTTGAAATATTCTATGCCGGAACTTTAAATATTTCACGTACTTTTGAAACTCCTCCAATGTTTAATTGATCCTGATAAGCACTCGTCGTCACAGTTGTAAACACTATGGCTTTCTTCTTTCATGAGGTGGTTTGGAGCCACGGTATCTTTGTTTCCGGACAGAACATTAAAGACCACAGTATACTTCTCCCGGAAATGCTGTAGAATTCAACCAATCCGATGACAACTTCGACACTCCTGAAGTGTTTCCACTGTTGTGTCCCATATGCATCAGACGTTTAGCCAACGGCCCGAGGGCATGACGTCTGAGGCTGAGACTATACATAGAATACCTTGTTTCTTCGTCCATGTGCTCACACATCCAAAACAAGCACACAGAAAAGGGGATTTTAAATGCATCTGATTGACAGATAAATCATGGTTGACCTATCAGCCAGATGCACTTAAAAATGCATGCACTCTTATTTCAATGTTGTTGTTATGTTGAGGTTATTTTAGCTTTGTACATTTAGTTTAACTGCACTTTTGTGGGGAAGTTGTGGCCTAGTGGTTAGAGAGTTTGACTCCTAACCCTAAGTTGTGGGTTCGAGTCTCCGGCTGGCAATACCACGACTGAGGTGTCCTTGAGCAAGGCACCGAACCCCCAACTGCTCCCCGGGCGGCGCCGCAGCATAAATGGGCTGGCCACTGCTCCGTGTGTGTGTGTGTGTGTTGTGTGTGTGTGTGTGTGTGTGTGTGTGTGTGTGTGTGTGTGTGTGTGTGTGTGTGTGTGTGTGTGTGTGTGTGTGGTGTGTGTGTGTGTGTGTGTGTGTGTGTGTGTGTGTGTGTGTGTGTGTACACTTTGGATGGGTTAAATGCAGAGCACGAATTCTGAGTATGGGTCACTATACTTGACTGTATGTCACGTCACTTTCACTTCAAAGAGAGTGATTTTAACCATTCATCTGAACTGTGTGCATATATTTTAGACACTTACATTGTTCTTGCTGCATCAATGCAAAAACTGCATCCTTCTATCAACCGAGTGTTATATTGACGGTATGACCCATTTCAGGAGTTGACAAAATTACGATTTAAAATCAGAGCATAGCTCACATTCACTAAAATACTGAAACACTTATGATGCTGATTCAAAACAACGACGCCGGTGATTGACGTTCAAAGCATAGTTCAAAGTTTGAACAGCCCGCCCCCGCAGCTGAACTGGAAGTTTTGATTGGTTTTGCACCCGAGTCCGACCTGTCTGTTATTGGCCTGAGCGCAGGGCTCCACCCCAGCAGTGTGAGTGCCAGTCAAACGCTGGCTCGATCTGTATTTGTACTTTTGGTGAAATATAAATGTAGCGAAGCTGAATTCTTTAGTTTCACTTTTACTTAAGTAAAAGTTCCACAAATTTAATTATACTCAAGAAAGTAGAAAACATGTACTCAAGTACTGTAACGAAAGTATTTGTAATTATTTACTTTCCATCTCTAAGTATACCAAACTTATTTTTATTTCCTAAATACATTTAAAATTATTTTTTATTACAGGAAGAAAAAACACAGACCTGATCCCATCACACAAAAGCAGGTAAATCAAATGACCATTAAGCTAATGCAAACATCACATTGAATTCATTTATTTATTGTTCTTTTTGGCACAAATAAAATGTAACAGTCATTTTCTCATTTCAGGATGATGTTTATGTCAACGTTTCAGCTCATGATGATCCTCTGTCTGAATCTGATCCTGCGAGTCAAAACGATGCCCTCTATTCTTTAATTACTCTCAGCAATATCAGCCACAATCAAACTGAAGAAAAAGTGTCTGATTCTGAAGATACAGAAGAAATCCAGTATGTAACCGTCCTGTATCACAGAAACAAAGAGAGCAACCAACCGGAAGAGAATGAAAGCCAGTACGACAACATTAGAAAATACCAGCCTGATGCTGCCATGAGGTGAGAAACTCAATCATAACATGTTTATAACATATTTAGATTTAATCATAGCACTTCTAATGACACTTGAATGGTTTTAATGTAGCATTTGCATTGGTTGAGGTTGTATTTGCATGCAGGCAGTACTGATCTGTAAAGGTCTCTAAATATATATTAATTTCACAGATCTGGTCAGCAGGTGGAGGATCAATCAGTGATTTACAGCACAGTCAAATAATCAACAGATCAGTTTGGTGAAATTTTGGTTCCTGGGAAAACTGATCTCCATTTTGACATCGCCCTCATGTGGTGGGACTGTGGCACTGCTGGTCTGATGCTGGAATTTAATTTCCTCTTTTTAGTTTTGCTAAAGAGATGGTGTATGCCATGTTTTTGCAAAGAACATTTTGATTCACTGGTCCTTTGATCAGGATGTTGCTCAAATCCTAAATTCTTCATCCAGTTTGTACGAAATCTAGAGACCCTCCTGATAAAATTTTGGCTATGTAATAACTGAAAATGACATTTTAACCTACAGTCTTGTTGTCTTAGTTTTTAGGTCTTTGGTTTACATTGGCCTACCAATTGTAATCTTCAGGGAACCCTTTAAAAATAAAAATGAAAGAACTCATCTAATTTTTATGAAATTTGGCACCTTTCTTCTAGAGAGACTCCTGACAAAAACTTGTCAAGAGAAATTATTTGTCAAAGCCTTTAGTGTAAATTATACAGTTTTCAACCAAAGCCTGTAGTGCCCTGCATTGAGCACAATATCCAAGTTTATCTTAGGATGCATGTTGCGATGCATGCAATATATTTTCCTAATTGACCTGATTGAGTGAATAAGGACATCTTTGGTATCGCAGGGATCCTTAGAAGTATTTTTGTGTGAAACAGCACCTTATAGTGGCCGTCCAACTCAGGATCAAACACCCAAATCTCTTTTAGCTACTCTTAGAAAGTGTAGAAATGTCTCGTTAAATGAGAACAATGCAGATGACTTGAAGTTTCCTTTAAACCCTTAAGGCCCATTTCCGTCATTCAGGCATATAAATAACATTGGTGTTGGTTGGTACTTTATCTTTAGTGTGAGTGACTAGAAGTCTAACTATAGCTTCTGCTGGTTACATCAAGGAACTGAAACCTCCGCTTGCCCATCCTCTTTCTACTCAGACATGGACACATACAAGCACTGAATAAACTCTAACCTAATAATATTTAATGTTGCAACATCTCAATTGATTTTATTTAAATCAGAAAAGTTATTTCTGATTTAAATACGGTTACACCAACAAAACCAAATTTAAGGGTAACATCCACATGATACTGATTTTAATTGTGTGAATAATGAAATTAAATTGAATTTGTAAAAAAAAAAAAAACACACACATCTTAAATATATACTTGGAAAATCATAAAAGCAAAAAAAGCTACAAGCCTTAAACCTTTTGTAGATGTATTTCGACACACTGGAGATCTGCTGGTCAGATGTGTGCAACAGAAAACATCTACACAGTCACTGTCATGTTTTGTCTATTAATAGATTGACACAGAATATAATAACAGATATGTAGCAGTGGAGATCAGTGACTTTTTTAACCGGTATGCTGGTATATTTTTTAATGTAATATTTTACATTACTAGTCATCTTTATTTATTTATATAGCGCTTTAAACAAAAAAGATTGCGTCAAAGCAACTGAACAACAATAATTAGGAAAACAGTGTCAATAATGCAAAATGACAGTTAAAGGCAGTTCATCATTGAGAGAGGTTACTAGAGGTAATAATAATAATAAAAATAATAAAAGACAGGAAATGAGGAGGAAATGATGCAGCTCTGGTTATAAATGAGGCTGGTACTCCTTCCATATTTATCATTTGTCATTTGCTTTCGGCTGATGTGTCCTGCGCTAAGGTATGAACAAGTTCTGATCAAGGTTGATTATTACTATTAAGATTGGTTACTAGACTGAAAAAAATGGTGTAGGGTTTCATTTGAAACAATTTTCACTAAGAATTTGCTTTACATTAAACAAATAATTACAAAGAACATGAAAATTTTAGGTAGAAAGAATTAAAAGTATTTTTTCTCACAATTAAAATATCTCACAATTTCATCTCAAGCATGCTGGATTATTGTAATTGCTGTGTTGTAGTCGTTGCTATGGTGATGTCGGTCAGAATGGCTCCTCCTCTTCCTCTGATCTTTCTCCTCATGATTCACAGTGAGTTTTGAGATGCTTGTATGTGCTTTCATTTCTGTCATTCTATCGTAGTGCAGCATGTTGTTCATGGCTCAAGAGTATTTAACGTTAATTTAGTTCCATTAATTATATTAAAAAAGGGAATGACAAAAGAAATTGTCCTACTACCAGCATGAAGTCCCACATAAAGTGTGTCTTTGTTATGTCTATCCAGCGATTTAATTAATGTAATGCCTTAATTGTCTTAATAATGTTGTTTTACTTAGTAGATATTGATATGAATTGTAGCATTTGTTTAAATAAAACAAAACTCATTACAGATGTTTTCAGTGAAAATGGTGAATGATGAATTCTGTGTTTCAGGGGTTTCTAGTGCTGATTGGGGTGTGAGTTACAGTCCTTCACACATCTGTGCACTAAAGAACTCATCAGTGATAATGAGCTGCACTTTTACATACCCTACTGGATATAATATCACGAAAGTGTTCTGGACCAAAAACCCTGTAAAGGGTGAAGAGTCTCCAGATCTATCTAAGGATTCTGAATACAGTCAGAGGCTTCAGTATCTGGGAGACACACAGCAGAACTGCACCATCAGACTGAGTCATGTGACACAGAAAGATTCACAAATGTACTGTTTCAGATTCATCACTAATAAAGATGATGGCAAATGGATTGGTAAACCAGGAGTGACTCTTACTGTCACAGGTGACTTTCATGAGGCTGAGCTCTTCTTCTGTGCATTATGTTGAATAATAATCAGTGTATGACAGCAGCACTAGATATAATGTGTGTGTGTTGTGTTCAGATCTTCAGGTGGAGGCTCCTGAGAGAGTGACAGAGGGTCATAATGTCAGTCTGACATGTAAAAGCAGCTGCACTCTGACTGACAGAGCAACATTCATCTGGTACAGAAACTCACAGCCATTAACTGAGAGAAGAGACAGAAACAATCAACTCCTGCTGCAGTCAGTCAGAAGAGAGGATGCAGGCAGATACAGCTGTGCTCTACATGGACACAGTTACATCTCTCCTGCTGCTCATCTCAGTGTCACCTGTGAGTACAGATTCATTAGTTTTTGTTTTTTTAAAGGGTTGAGTTTATATTCGTAACTATTCTCTTGATTTTTGTTTGTTATTAGATCCTCCCAGGAACGTCTCAGTGTTCATAAATGGATCTGGTGTAATAGTGGAGGGAGATTCAGTGACTCTGAGCTGCAGCAGTGATTCAAACCCTCCTGCTCTGATCTTCAGCTGGTTTAAGGAGAATCAAAGCTCAGCTGTTGGATCTGGACAGAGTTTCAGTGCACTACAGAGTGGACGCTTCTACTGTGAGGCTCACAATCAACATGGATGTCAGAGATCAGACGCTGTTACTGTCATTGTTAAAGGTAGAGCAGCTCATATATTGAACTCTTTCTGAAGTGAATCTGTTCAGATGTTTTACTCTTTTGTCTCTGTTGTAGGTCGTCTGGTGATTTTGTACATATCTGCTGGAGTGGTTTGTGGAGCTGCAGTTATAATGATATTGCTGATTTGGTAAGATATGTGTGTGTGTGTGTGTGTGTGTGTGTGTGTGTGTGTGTGTGTGTGTGTGTGTGTGTGTGTGTGTGTGTGTGTGTGTGAGAGAGAGAGAGAGATGTTTGTGTGTGTTTTTGTGTGTGTTTGAAAAAGTTGTGATTGGCTGTAATTGTGTCAAATCATTGTCTTTAAAGGGGATGCAGGTGGATTAAAAAGAGAAATAAAGCTGAGGTATGGATATTAATTTCATTATTAGTAATTTACTGAGCAGGTAATTGAACTCAAAGATTGAAAGTCCGAATTTGTGGCTTTTTCTATTGAGATGATTACATGCATTATTTACTCTCTGTCTTTTTTTATTTTTTTTATGTCAAAGGTCAATCATTCCGGACCTCATCATGACCGGCACAAAGCTTGCAATGATGAATTGAATGAACCTGTGTATGCAAATGAATTGGTATGTGTTTTAGCTGAGGTTTTCCTACAAAAGACTAAACTCTCTTCACCTGTAGCCAAAGGAAATAAAACAGTCTTCAATGTCATTGTGAAAATAGCAAATGTCTTATAACTTATTGTACAGAAATTTCTATAACACAGTTCTGATTGTATGTTGTCTCTTCATTCATAAAGGCTGATCAACATGGCCCTGATGTTTGTAAACCTAAACTGAACTCTCTAGTGTATGAAAATATTCCAGTAAGTAGAACACATACTAGATCAGGGCTCTCAACTCTGGCCCTCGAGGTTCACTTTCCTGCAGAGGTTTAGCTCCAATCCTAATCAAGCTCTTCAGGATCACTAGAAAGTTACTGGCAGTGGGTTTGGTCAAGATTGGGTTGGAGCTGAACTTGAGTAGAGAACCCCTGCGCTAGATAATGAAAAATACACAACCTATTAGCCTTTCCTCATGACTAATGTTCTTGATGCCTGTATTTAATACATCATCATTAATGTTCTCTCTTTTTCTTTCTTTCTTTTTCTTTTTTCAAACTCTGCATAAAAAGAAGAGGATGTAGTGTTTTGGACACACAGCAAACATTTTACTGATTTCACATCGATTTGTGGGTGGAGACCTGAATGATTGACAAGTGCATTTGACTGATAATTTTATAGATAATTGCGTGAAAATGGAAGTAAAGAGTTAATTAATTGATAAAATGGTGTAATCCCTTAAGTGTGTTTTCTCTTTACACTTTATACAATCTTTTAAGCTTGCTGCATTTAGATTTTTAATGTTTTTAACCTAATCTTTTATTATCCTCATAGTGTGTCAGTTATTGTTGCAGGGCAAATTAACTGTAATTCAATAATAAAAGTAGGCCTAATCTAATAATAATATTAGGCCTAATAATAATGAGAATGTAACAGGCCTAAATTAATTGGAAATGCCAAATCTTCTTAATATTGCCAATATTTGATGCTTTCGGCAATATCTCTGGCTATCGACACATGATACGATGCAGCCCAGCACGGGGAGGTTATCAGGGGTTTTCTGTGATCGTGGCTCCTAAACGGTGGTCTTATGTCTTACAGTGAGAGAGGTTCAAAGACACCCGTCCTCTTTTGACCAAAGATAGCCTACGATTTCAGGATGAAAACATGTCAAATGTCTTGAAACAAATCATCTGAACAATGTCTTGATGTGTGTGGTTGTGACTCCTGGCCGTTAAAATGATTAGAGAAATAACTCCCGGAGTGGTACGCTGCATCTATTATTGGAATGGTCTTTCTGAGTTCTCAAACAAATTAAAAGCTACATTCGATTTTTATTTTCTGAACGCAAGCGCTTATTGCAATAGAAAACACTGTAATGTTTCCACTAAGAAATATTTTTGTTTGCTTGGGTGGTAATATTAGGCCTATTATATTAGGGGGGCCCAAAATTTGTTTTGCCTATGTCACGAAAAGAGGTAAATACAGCCCTGATCTCCTCTCGAGGGTTTAGCTCCGCGTATGTCATAACAAATATAATAATGTTTTTTATTCGGGAGCTTTTATAAAAATATATAAATGATCATTCTTTGTAAATGTGATGTATATACTGTGACTACAAATAACAGGAAACAGACTTGACTGAATAAGTGTAGGCTATGTTCATAACGCTTTATTTCTGTGTGACTAATTTTCAATCCTGATAAATTAATTCATTATATCTCTTATCATTGTAAAATATTGATGCTTTTGGATTTAAATCTTTAACAAAGCATGCAAATAAAGGCTGCTTTTATCATGTTCATTTCGTGATCGTGCTAGTTCCAGTGACTTATTTATTATTAGTTTTCTGATAACCTTTCTTTATTGGTGATGATGGGGTTGCGTGTCCTTGTTCCAGACAAAGGGCGGGTTTTAGTGAAGCGCAGTGGAGCTTCTGGCCTGACGGTGGAAACGCAGCTTAATTTTGGCCTCGGTGCTACAGGTCTCGGTGTAATCAAGAAGTGGTGACTGGTGCACCAATGCCAACATCATAGGTAGTCACTGTTCCCCGATTTAGAGTACCTAACTGTTAAATGCAGGCCCTTCTATCTGTCTCTGGAGTTTACCGTTGTAATAGTTACAGCTGTTTACATCCCACTGGATGCTAATGCCAACACAGCTCAAAGCTACTTGCTACATATCAGAAACTACGATCAGACTGTCCATCATGATACAACTCACATCATAGTAGGAGATTTTAACCATGCTGATTTAAAACCAGTTCATCCCAAATTTCATCAACACATCAAATGTGCTACAAGGGGGAAAATCACCTTAGACAAGGCATACTCAAATGTCAAGAAAAGCTACAGATCAAGGCCACTCCCTCTCTTAGAACAGTCAGATCACATTTCTGTGTTCTTAAGCCCAGCATATGCCCCCTTAAGAAAAAAAGCACTACAAAGATGGTGAAAAAATGGCCAGAAGGAGCCTCTTCTCAGCTCCAAGACTGCTTTGAAAGAACCAATTGGGAGGTCTTCGAGAACCAGGATCTGGAGGTGTATACAACAGTGGTACTCTGCTATATTAAGAACTGTGTCGACAACGTCACTGTCGACAAATGCATCCAGGTCTACACAGCAAAATCCCCAGTGTTAATTTAACACTCTGAGTGTGGACTCATAAAAAAAAAATCAGAATTTTTTTTTTTGTTGTTTTTTATCAATACAGTATAGAAAATACATTATCTTTCACTATGGAATCACAAGGTTGTTATAACCAAATAAATAAATATAACTCAGAGAACAGACTCTAGATTATTTTGGTTTTTGTGGTTAAATAGGTCTATTTTAAAAAATATTAATAAATAATCAGTGACTTTTGTTTTATGCTTTTTTGTTTTTTATCTGTTATAAGTCAGCTACAGAAAAAAGTTAAAATTAAAAAGTCAAGGGTCAAGAGGCCAACTAAAGTAAAAACTGACCACTATAATGGTGATTTAAAATTGTGATTTTCTCCTTTGGCGATTCTGCTTGTTAACATCAGGTGTCTAATTTTCTCATTAACTTTAACACTGCTTCAGTGTTTATATGAGTCCACACTCAGAGTGTTACATTAACACTGGGGATTTTGCTGTATACCCCAACCAGAAGCCTTGGATGACTAGAGAGTTCAGGGCCCTCCTGAAAGAATGTAATGCTGTTTTCAAGTCTGGAGACAAAGCCCTCTACAGTACAGCCAGAGCTAACCTTAAAAGAGCCATCAATGGTTCGAAAGCAAAGTACAAAGGAGAGATTGGGGACCACTTTACCCACGACGACTCTGGCAGGGGATCCAGCACCTCACTAACTACAACAGCACTACCCAGAGAAACTCTGACTTCAGCGCCTCACTGGCAGAGGAACTTAATTGTCTCTTTGCCTGCTTTGAAGTGAGAGTGACAGAGTACTCACACCCACCCTCAACGGACATGTGCCTCCATTCACAATACAGGAACACAGGGTAAGGGGTGTGCTCAGGGCTATTAACCCAAGGAAGGCCGTAGGCCCAGATGGAGTAACGGAAAGAGTACTCAGAGAATGCGCAGAGCAGCTCTCTGCTGTCTTCACAAAGCTTTTCAACCTGTCCCTTTCAACAGCTACCATCCCCACCTGTCTGAAGTCAGCAACAATTATCCCACTACCAAAGAAAGAAGCCATTAGTGGCCTTAACGACTACCACCCAGTTGCACTCACCCCAGTTATTATGAAGTGCTTTGAGAGGCTGGTGGAGCAGTACAACAAAGCCAGCCTCCCAGACACCGTTGACCCTCATCAATTCACATACAGAGCCAACAGATCTACAGAAGACACAATCACTACTACCTTGCACACAGCATTGCTTCACCTGGAACGCCAAAGCAACTATGTGAGGACACTTTTCATTGACTGTAGTTCAGCGTGCAGTACAGTTATTCCAGACAGGCTCATAGCCAAATTTGCTGGATTTAGGTCTCTCCTCTACTCTACTATCTGCCTCTTGATTAAGGACTTCCTGACCAACCATCCATAGACAGTTAGGTTAGGCCAGGGATCCTAAAATCTGGCCCACAAGATCCATATTCCTGCAGAGTTTAGCTCTAAACCTATTCAAACACAACTGAGCATGCTAATCAATGTCTTCAGGATCATTACAAAATCACAGGTAGGTAAGTTTGATCAGGGTTGAAGCTAAACTCTGCAGCGCATTGGCCCTCCAGGGCAAGATTTGAGAAACCCTGTTAGGCCCATATTCCTCTTCCACTTTAACACTCAGCACAGGTGTCCCCCAAGGCTGTGTGCTGAGTCCACTTCTCTACACCCTTTACACTCATGACTCCACTCAGGAGGAGACGAGACGGCTTACAGAGATGAAATTCAGAGACTGGCAGAATGGTGTGGGGCAAATAACCTGGCCCTGAATGCTTCTAAAACCAAAGAGCTCATAATGGATTTCCGAAAGCACAACTTGATTCACACACCACTGCACATCAGTGGGGTCTGCATGGAGAGGGTTCCAGCCTTCAGATTCCTGGACACAAACATTGCTAAAGATCTCTCCTGGATCACAAACACCTCAGCAGCTGACAAAAAAGCACAGCAGCGACTCTATTTCTTGAGGATTCTCAGAAAGAACCACCTGCAAAATCAGCTGCTAGTGTCCTTCTATCGCTGTTCCATCAATAGTGTGATAACTTGCTGCATCTCCACATGGTATGCTAGCAGCTCAGCAGCAGATAAGAAAGCTCTCCAGAGGGTGATCAACTCAGCATAAAAATCATTGGTTGCCCTCTGGCTTCCTTAAAAGATTTTATACTTCACCTCGCCTTAGAAGGGCAGCAAACATTTAAAAGGATCCTTCCCATCCCGGACATCAACTGTTTGAACTGCTGCCCTCTGGTAAATGTCTTAGGTCCATCAAAGCACGGACCAATAGACTCAACAACAGCTTTTACCCCAGCGTCGTACGGGAGCTGAACATTGCCAGCTTAAACAAATACATATAACTGAGAAATGCACAAATCTGATGGGGCTATTTATATCTCAACCTGCACAGGTTAATACCCCCTGTATACCTCAGTGTGCTCTTACTCTGTAAATGTTCACACTTTATATTATTCAGTTCTTTTGACATTATGTTGCACTTACCTCTTCATAGTGTGCAATATTATGTCTATTGTAAAACATTCCTATGCAATATTTGTCCACTCACTGGAGCCTTTAGAATGCAAACAATGCAACATGCACATCTTTTTCTGCTATGTGCCAACTGTGCGATAATGTGTGCAATACGATATTTAATAAGACTTAAATTTGCACTATTGCCTTGTTTGTATTGGTTTGTGTATTGTTTGTCTTGTATTGTGTAGTAACATAACATATTTTTTTTCTTCTTCTTCTTCTCTGTATTACAGATGTTTAAGTTACATGTGACTGCACTGTTAGAATTGTTCAAATTTCACTATACTTGTATAGTGACAATAAAGAATCTTGAATCTTGAATAAGGATGTCTTTGTATCACAAGCCATCGCTTGAAACAGCACCTTATAGTGGCCGTCCAACTCAGGATCAAACACCCAAATCTCTTTTAGCTACTCTTAGAAAGTGTAGAAATGTCTTGTTTACTGAGAACAATGCAGATGACTTGAAGTTTTCTTCAAACCCTTAAGGCCCATTTCCATCATTCAGGTATATAAATAACATTGGTGTTGGTTGGTACTTTATCTTTAGTGTGAGTGACTAGAAGTCTAACTATAGCTTCTGCTGGTTACGTCAAGGAACTGAAACCTCCGCTTGCCCATCCTCTTTCTACTCAGACATGGACACATACAAGCACTGAATAAACTCTAACCTAATAATATTTAATGTTGCAACATCTCAGTTGATTTTATTTAAATCAGAAATGTTATTTGTTGTTGTTTGTTTGTTTGTTTGTTTGTTTGTTTTTTCAGTCCAGCCCTGAATGTAGGTCTTCACATGTCAGTGTCAGATGTTTATATTTTAAGACTTTGGGTACTTTTTCACTTGTGTGTTTAGAATGTGTCATCAAAGTACAACTTACATGCAATATGTGTTTATTCCTGGCTTTCATTTACAATAATGTATTTATGATCTATATAAATATCTGCAAAATAAACTTTTTTTTTTTATTCGCAAAGCTATAAAAGTACGATTTTTTTTTTCTTTTTTAAATATTTATTTAATGTAATATTTTATCTTACTAGAGGTTTAAAAAAAAGACAGGAAATGAGGAGGAAATGATGCAGCTCTGGTTATAAATGAGGCTGGTAAACCTTCCTTATTTCTCATGTGTCACTTGCTTTCAGCTGATGAGGTGTCCTGCGCTAAGGTATGAACAAGTTCTTATTCACGTTGATTATTAATGTTACTAGACTGAAGAAAATGGTGTAGGGTTTCATTTGAAACAATTTTCAATCAGAATTTGCTGTACATTTCACAAATAATTACAAAGGACATGAAAATTTGAGGTAAAAAGAATTAGTAAAAAGTATTTTTTCTTGAAGTTTTCTTCAAACCCTTAAGGCCCAGTTCCGTCATTCAGATATATAAATAACATTGGTGTTGGTTGGTACTTTATCTTTAGTGTGAGTGACTAGAAGTCTAACTATAGCTTCTGCTGGTTACATCAAGGAACTGAAACCTCTGCTTGCCCATCCTCTTTCTACTCAGACATGGACACATACAAGCACTGAATGAACTGTAACCCAATAATGTTTAATGTTGCATCATCTCAGTTGATTTTATTTAAATCAGAAATGTTATTTTTGATTTAAATAAGGTTACACAAACAAAACCAAATTTAAGGGTTACATCCACATGATACTGATTTTAATTGTGTAAATAATGAAATTAAATTGAATTTTTAATAATAATAAAAAAAACACTATCTTAAATATATACATGGAAAATCATAACAGCAAAAAAAAAAAAAAAAAAAAGCCACAAGCCATAAACCTTTTGTAGATGTATTTCGCTACACTGGAGATCTGCTGGTCAGATGTGTGTATGTGCAACAGGAAACATCTACACAGTTGCTGTCATGTTTTGTCTATCAATAGATTGACACAGAATATGTAAATAAATAATAGATCTATGTAGCAGTTTTTTAACCGTACACTGAGTGCTAAGCTCTCCTCCACCTCTCATCGGTTTAGGACACACTCAAAGAAGAATCACAGACAAATAAGAAACACTGTGGCAGGTGTCGATTTAAAAGTATGCACATTTCCTACCTTATTTGTAAATGAAATTAATTCTCCGATCTTTATTCTGTCTTTTTAGGTTTGTACTTAGTTATTCAAATATTAGAAAAACTGCCAAATGACGTTTACACGTAATGATGGGGGGAGGGGAGATGGGGATTCCCCCGGTATACGTGTCATCTACTGGATGATTATTATTATTCTCGTAACAGTCATAAAATCACCCGGGTGATGCTACACCAACAATAGAGCATGCACAAAACCAAAAGTAATATATATATATATATATATATATATATATATATATATATATATATATATATATATATATATATATATATATATATATATATATATATTATCCACGTTGATTATTAATGTTACTAGACTGAAGAAAATGGGGTGTAGGGTTTCATTTGAAACAATTTTCAATCAGAATTTGCTGTACATTTCACAAATAATTACAAAGAACATGAAAATGTAAGGTAGAAAGAATGAAAAGTATTTTTCTTGTAAAATATCTCACATTTTCATCTCAAGCATGCTGGATTATTGTAATTGCTGTGTTGTAGTCGTTGCTATGGTGATGTCAGTCAGAATGGCTCCTCCTCCTCTTCCTCTGATCTTTCTCCTCATGATTCACAGTGAGTTTTGAGATGCTTGTATGTGCTTTCATTTCTGTCATTCTATCGTAGTGCAGCATGTTGTTCATGGCTCAAGAGTATTTAACATATTAATTTAGTTCCATTAATTATATTAATAAAAGGAATGACAAAAGAAATTGTCCTACTACCAGCATGAAGTCCTACATAAAGTGTGTCTATCCATAGATTTCCTTATTAATGTAATGCCAAAATAATAATGTTGTTTTACTTAGCAAATATTTATATTAATTGTAGTATTTGTTTAAATAATAAAACAAAACTTATTTCAGATGTTTTCAGTGAAAATGGTTGGGGTGTGAGTTACAGTCCTTCACACATCTGTGCACTAAAGAACTCATCAGTGATAATGAGCTGCACTTTTACATACCCTACTGGATATCAGATCATGAAAGTGTTCTGGACCAAAAACCCTGTAAAGGGTAAAGAGCCTCCAGATCTATCTAAGGATCCTGAATACAGACAGAGGCTTCAGTATCTGGGAGACAAACAGCAGAACTGCACCATCAGACTGAGTCATGTGACACAGAAGGACCAACACATGTACTATTTCAGATTCATCACTGATAAACCTGATGTGAAATGGATTGGTTATCCAGGAGTGACTCTTACTGTCACAGGTGACTTTCATGAGGCTGAGCTCTTCTTCTGTGCATTATGTTGAATAATAATCAGTGTATGACAGCAGCACTAGATATAATGTGTGTGTTGTGTTTAGATCTTCAGGTGGAGGCTCCTGAGAGAGTGACAGAGGGTCATAATGTCAGTCTGACATGTAAAAGCAGCTGCACTCTGACTGACAGAGCAACATTCATCTGGTACAGAAACTCACAGCCATTAACTGAGAGAAGAGACAGAAACAATCAACTCCTGCTGCCAGAAACAGATAGCAATCAACTCCGCTGCTGCAGAGTCAGAAGAGAGGATGCAGGCAGATACAGCTGTGCTCTACATGGACACAGTTACATCTCTCCTGCTGCTCATCTCAATGTCACCTGTGAGTACAGATTCATTAGTACTTTTTAAAAACCTGGAAATTGTGTTTGAATGGGATGATATAAGGATTTAATATGTATCCTTTATAGATGCACCAAAAAATGTCTCAGTGTCCATCAGTCCATCTGGTGTAATAGTGGAGGGAGATTCAGTGACTCTGAGCTGCAGCAGTGATTCAAACCCTCCTGCAAAAATCAACTGGTTTAAAGGAAGAACGTTTGTAGGATCTGGAAGAATCTACAACATCTCAAAGATCAGTTCTGATCACAGAGGAGAATACAAGTGCAAGTCCACCAATGAACATGGAGAGAAATACTCTGATGTTGTGACTTTAAACATCATGTGTGAGTTAATGCTGGTTCAGTTTAATTCTTTGTCACCTCAGATTTATCATTATTGATAATGATATCTTTATTTTTCTGTTTCAGATCCTCCCAGGAACGTCTCAGTGTCTATAACTGGATCTGGTGTAATAGTGGAGGGAGATTCAGTGACTCTGATCTGCAGCAGTGATTCAAACCCTCCTGCTCTGAACTTCAGCTGGTTTAAGGAGAATCAAAGCTCAGCTGTTGGATCTGGACAGAGTTTCAGTGCACTACAGAGTGGACGCTTCTACTGTGAGGCTCACAATCAACATGGATCTCAGAGATCAGACGCTGTTACTGTCACTGTTAAAGGTAAATCAGTTTGACAGAAAAATAAAGATAGTGCAAGTGTTGAAGATCATTAATATAAATAGGTTTCTGCTAAGGTTGCTAGAGAACCTCCTTGGCCTGTCCATTCATGTAAAATCCTTCCAGTTATTACTCATGACTCAAAACAAATGTTTTGTGAAGATGTTTATGACTGTCCAGTAGACCTAACAAGACAACTTGTATATATGCTCACATGTTTTTGCCCATAATTATTATAGTGGAACTTTGCTGCCCTCAGAGACAATATCAGAATTTAAATATCAATTTTTTTTTAAATATTTAAATAAATTGTGCATAATTGTTTACGCAATAATAGTTACTGAACTGAGAAATGCTATATGCAACAAATAAATAGCACAAAGCAAATATAAGTTAGTTCAAGATTGCCATCGAACATTTTCAATTTTGCAGATAATAAAAACATTGCTTCTATTCCTATGCAGACATTATATCATATTTTAGTATTCATTTTTTCTGTTTTAGGTGGACATAATAGAGTCCTGTACACAGCTGTTGTGATTGCAGTTGGATGTGGAGTTTTATTTCTTATCTGCATCATCATGTTCATGAGGTGAGATCTTCGGTTTTATATTTCACATTGGTGAACTCATTCATAATTATTAATGTGTGTTTGCGTTGACATGTTTAACTCTACAGGAAGAGAAAAGGAAGTGCAGTGTCAGACGTCAGGCAGATGCAGGTCAGAACATACAGAAATATCCATCAGTCTTCAAAGTGAAATTACATGCAGTGCTGTGATGTACAATATATTTTAGACTTGTTTTGTATCTGAATCCAGCATCAGCAATCAGTGGGTTTTAGAAAATGCTCTTACAAGGAACTAAAGTTTACAGGAACAGGAATCTCATGCAGGTGATTTTAGTTTCATAGTTTACTTTTCTGAAGTCTAGGCTTCTTTCTCCAGCTTCAACAGCCTTCCAGCTCTGACAGAAACCACTTTGAGGATGGTCTGTATGCCAACAGAACAGATCAGACCTCAGGAAAAACTCCTGAATCCACAGATACCATGAAGCTCAAGTACACAACCATCCAACACATCAGAAACAATGAAAGCAATTATGAGAATCTGCGAATACACCATCCTGATTCTGCTGTGAGGTGAGAAACTTAATAGGTTTGAAAAACACATTTTCTCATGTGAAATCGGTTTTTTGTATATATAACAACTTGCATGATCTCTCAGAATTGACTGAACTTTGATCAGCTCCTGAATTACTTGTTTTGGCTCTCAGTCACACTAGAAAAAAGCTCGTTCTCCCTTTATATTTGATTATGTTGTTCCACAGATCCGTTGTGATGATGGATAAATCAGTGATTTACAGCACAGTCAAATGATCCAGGACCCGGCAAATGGACTGAAAATGGAGCTGGACTCCAGCTGAATGTAAACATACCTTTAAATCAAATGTTTATAATAGTGATTTAATCGTGTAAAGTCCCATCACATTTTCTCCTTCTCTGTTGATTGCCTGTAGTTAAATAGGAAGTGCTGCACAGTTGTACCAACACCACAAACTAGAAGAATTTCAGTGGTGGTTATTTACATCATTGTACCTAGATTTTTTTAAGACTGTGATTTGGCGTGTCTGTGTGGGAAGTTATAGCATCGACTAGCTGCAAAAATGCATTAAATGTTGAAACACTTTCTGTTTATAGCACATTTTGTAATTTTCCATGAATTGCAATCTCGATGTTACGTTGACGTTTGCCTTAGTCACTCTTCAGTTAGCATCTGTTTTGGTGTGTTTTGAGGCTGAGGCTAACTGAAGAGTGACAAAGACACACATGTAACATCGAGACTGCAATTCATGGAAAATTACAAAACATGCTATTAACAGAAAGAGTTTCATTTTAATGCAGCTAGTCGAGCTGTAAGATTTAAATAAAGCTTAAATGTGTTTGGTGATACATTCTTACACATCCAAATCACATCTGATGGTGAATATTTGTTGATATGGTTTTGATCTGTACATCAGCTTGACACAGTACGGTTTCACCTCGTCAACACTGATGATGTGATGTTGAGATACTTCTCTTCATTTATGTGTTTAAACAGGAAAACAATGGACATCAAATATATATTTTTCCCCAACTGATAAAACACTGAAAAGCCATCACATAAAATTAAAGCTTTTGTACTTTGTGGGAATTGACCTGGTCTTAAACATGCGCAAAAGAGTTTTCTCTTTCTCAGAAAATGTGTGAAATCACATCACATTGTTAGGAAAAAAGAGATCCCAACAGTGACAGGTCATGCATTTCACACCTAGGCCTTCAGCGTGTCCTACCTGAATGAATCCATCTCTTCATAACATCATTATGATGCCACGGCTATATTAGAAACCATCAATATTACACACAAATGCAGTATAACAGGGCGTTGAATCACAGACACATCTCATGTAGCGAGAATGAATGCCATTACTAAAACAAGAAACCCAAAAGTCTCCTTTCACTGACTGCTCCAATGTTGATGTCTGCTGATTGCCGTAAAAAGAGGCTTGTTAAAATAAAGTTAATACAACATACTAACCACCTGGGCTAGTCAAAAGTAACACATTAATAAAGGCCTATTTTATACAGCTATATCAGCTATCGATCATGACGTTACACTCCCGTTTTTATAGCATCAAATAACTAACTAAAACCAAACGTATCTATAAAACGAGCGCTTGAATTTACATCAGCTACATAAAATGACAAAAAAAAAAAAAAAAAAAAAACACTTTAGTTTGTCCCACTTCCAATAAGACATGGATAGGGGGAGGTTTATGACCTATACTGCGTCCAGCCACCAGGGGTTTGGCTTCTCAGACTGTTCAGGACGTGTGCGGCACCCTTGGGGAAGACACATTTTCAGCAAATCTACAAAATGATGCACTTACCTATCCTGTCCAGCAGGGCGCACTGTAGTCTATGAGTAGAATCGTATTTGAGAGCAGGCTTCACACTGATTTGGGTGTGTGTGTGTCTGAGGTGGTGGGTGTCTGGGGGGTCAGGCCAGCGTGTGCAGGGCGCGTGCGAAAACACAAACACACACGAATATCCACCTTATTATTTTCATTGTGGAATTAAGTTATTTCCGTGAATGTAAGATTCGTCTGATTCTGAAAGTTAAGGGTCAAATAATTTCGCGCTAATAACCGGTGTGTTTATGATTCCTATAATAAATTGCAATAATATAGCAAATCATAATAGAATGTTTATGTACAACCAAAGAATATCTAAAGTTTTTGGTACAGCTAAAATAACCGAAGCTTCTCACAGTGAAGTAGCCTACACTGATACATCACAGAGACGTCTATCTGACATCTTCAAGACGTTTTATTTTCATTTTTATTTATATTTACCCTGGGTTACACCCTCCCCCCTTTAATTCATGCACGTCCCATTGCATGTCGGCACACTAGATGACACGAACAGCTGAAGCGGTATCAGATGCAGATGATATACTTAAAACATCAGACAAGCTATGAAGCAGAGACCGAACTACGGAGATTAGAGGATTACCTAAGATCGAATATTGCAACCGCTCAGGCGGTACTCTGTGTCGGGTCGAACGTCTGAAAGTCAAGTCATTGTCAGCTATGTCATCGTTAACTAAAGGCTCAACAGGAACAGCAGGCAATGGACTAAGTTCTGCAGGAGGATCTTCATTCAACTGGATTTCGGTAATTGTCTCTTCAGGTTCAGGTGAGGTCTCAGTTATAGTTTCTACAACATCTTCCTCTTCCACAGCTTCCTCTTTCTCACAGGACTCAGACTGCTCGCTGCTGGATTCCGACACAGGCGGCACATCTGGGGCTGGAGAACTAACAGGAGGTGCGATAGAAGAACTACAATCAGCAGCATCACTAGAAAGAACGGCATTTGGAACTCTGCAGTGTCTTTCCACAGTGAATCGAGATACAGATGGATTGAAGATAAGTGGCTCCACATCTTCAATATGATCATCACTAGCAGGTAAGTTGATCAAGTTGTCTGATTTTTGTTTTTGCTGGCGAGTTCGCGGCTTGGCAACAGGGGCACAATCCAGTGACGGAACATTCTCAGCTACTGGTAGAAAGCTACATGGCAGGAGAAGATCTCTATGTAATATGCGCAGTGGTCCATCTCTACCCTCTGGCTTTACAGTGTAAACAGGGAGTTCACCCGCCCTTCTGACCACGACATAGATATCCCGCTCCCACTTATCTGAGAGCTTGTGCTTCCCGCGGAGACGTACATTCCTTACAAGCACTCTGTCTCCCACTTCCAACGCTGACGGAATGACTCTCTTGTCAAACCGTATTTTATTCCGCTCAGCTGTTTTTAAAGCATTTCTGGAAGCAATCTGGAAACTTTCATCCAAGCGTTTTTTTTTAAGCCCTTGCACGTACTGAGAATGAGTTTTATGGTGTGGTTCACGCAGAGGTAAGCCAAAAGCCAAGTCGACAGGAAGACGTGGGGTTCTACCAAACATTAGTTCATATGGAGTGAACCCGGTTACATCATTTCTTGTGCAATTATATGCATGAACTAATGGCTTCACAAAGTCTTTCCATTTAGATTTTTGTTTGTCTTCCAAAGTACCCAACATCCCCAGCAACGTCCGATTAAATCTTTCCACCGGATTTCCTCTTGGGTGGTACGGCGTCGTCCGACACTTTTGGATACCAGCAACTTCACACAACTCTTTAATCAGTTTTGACTCGAAATCTTGACCTTGATCTGTATGCAACCGTTCAGGAATTCCATAGTAAACAATGAAGTTATCCCATAAACATCTTGCTACAGTCCTTGCTTTTTGGTTTGGTGTTGGAATGGCCACAGCAAACTTTGTGAAATGATCGGTCATAACGAGGATATCACGGGTGTTACTTGTGTCGGGTTCAAGGCTCAGGAAATCCATGCAGATTAATTCGAGAGGACGGGATGTTTTGATGCTGAGCAGTGGAGCAGCTCGTTCAGGAAGAGCTTTCCGTCGCACACAGCGACCGCACGTTTTTTGATCTTGTGCTCAACGTCATTGGCCATCTTTGGCCAGAAAAATCTAGTGCGAACAAGATCTAAGGTGCGCTCAATTCCCCGGTGGCCCATTTCATCATGGAGATTCCTTAGTACAGCCGGACGAAGACACTCTGGAAGAACAAGTTGGTAAGTAATATCTTCATGGTCTTGCCGTTTCCTGTAAAGGACTCCATCAATCAGCTCCAACCTTGACCACTCTCTCAACAAGAGAGGTAATTCAGGCAGCTCTGTTCTTGCCATTGGAGAGATCTTTTCTCCATTCTCCATCTGATGAACCAGCTCTCGGATGGTTACATCAGCTCTCTGTTCCTCCCTAATGCTGAGATGAGACAGGGCTGAAGGTAGCTGATCCTCTTCAGTGGTATAACTGTCAGGGACTGCCTTTGCTGTAATAGAGAGGGACTCAACCAGCGTAATGCCCTCAGAACCAGGACTGACAGGCTGAGCAGCTCGGACAAGACACCCTGACAGATGGCTTCAACAATTTCTAAAGAGATCAGGTTTGAGTCAGCAAGACGGTTTTCCAGGAACTGTTGTATGAGCTCATAATCTTTAGGTGCTTCCTCAAGTCACTGGTGAGGACGTCGGGAAAGTGCGTCTGCATCTATATTCTGTTTCCCAGCCCGGTACAGGAGTTTGAACGAATATGTGGAGAGTGCGGCCAACCAGCGGTGACCAGTAGCATCCAACTTGGCGGAGGTGAGTATGTAAGTCAAGGGATTGCTATCTGTCACAACGGTAAAGGTGGCTCCATACAGGTAATCCTGGAATTTTTTCAGTGACACTCCATTTTAATGCCAAGAATTCCAGTTTGTGGGCTGGGTAGCGGCTTTCACTCTTAGACAGGCCTCTGCTTGCATAAGAAATCACTCTCAACTTTCCCTCCTGTTCCTGATAAAGTGCAGCCCCTAGTCCTGTCGTACTAGCATCTGTATGAAGTATGTATGGTTGGGATGGATCTGCAAACCCAAGGACTGGAGCTGTTGTTATTTTCTCAATCAATGTGGTAAAAGCGACTTGGCAACTGGGACTCCAACGTTCTCCAAAAGGCTGATTTGGACTTTGATATTTAACGTTAGATGGCTTGGTTCTGGACTTCCGTGCAGGTAAGTACCCACGGGTAAGGTCATTCAGAGGTTTGGAAATGATGGAATAGTCTCTAATGAAACGGCGGTAGTAACCCGCAAATCCCAGAAAAGAGCGTAGTTCCTTTAAGTTGGTGGGAATTGGCCAGGATTTGATGGTATTTATCTTTTCTGGATCCGTTTCTACTCCTTTCTCTGACACAATATGACCCAAGTAGCGGACGGATGTTTGGAAAAACTTGCACTTCTCTAGTGACAATTTTAATCCGTACTCTCTCAACCGGTCCAACACTCGTATCAATCTCCTCTCATGTTCTACAAGGGATTCGGAGAAGATTATTAAATCATCCAAGAACACCAACACTTCAAGAAGATGGAGGTCACCCATGCATCGCTCCATCAACCGCTGGAACGTACTGGGAGCATTAGTGACCCCCTGTGGCATCCTGTTAAATTCCCAAAAGCCCAGGGGTGTCACGAAAGCAGTCTTGGGCTTATCCGCTTCGTGCATTTCAATCTGGTAATAGCCTGACTTCAAGTCCAGGACTGAAAACCATTTTGAACCAGTAAGCGCCGCAAAGGATTCTTCTAACTTGGGAAGAGCGTAGGCATCCTTGATGGTCTGGAGATTAAGCTTCCTATAGTCGATGCACAATCGGATATCCCCATTCTTCTTCCGTACGACAACAATAGGAGAAGAGAAGGGTGATGTGGACTCACGGATGACACCGGCCTCCAGAAGCTCGCTCAGATGACTACGAACAGCTTCTATGTCATTGGGATGGATTGGTCTAGCACGGTGTTTGAACGGAGTTCCATCATGAAGTGTGATGTGATGCTTTACCTTATTTGTGCATCCAAAATCAAGGTCATGATGCGAAAAGACCTCTGACATGTCGCTTAATCGCTTTGTGATTCGCTCTTTCCACTCCGATGGTATGGGAGAGTCCCCGAAATCAAAATTGAGAGAGGTAAGTGCAGGTTCAGATAAATAGCCTTTCACCTGATGCTGTGACAAAATGCAGTGGTATGCTCCGAGCTCTGCAATGACACTCAAGGGTGGAATGTAGAGGTCCTGCTCTGACTCATTTGTTACGACCACTGGGACTTTATAGGGAGCATGAGCCGGAAGAGTGAAAAGGCAGTTGCTAACACATAGACCACCAGGCAAGATGGATGTCGGATGCTGGACGAAAACAGACTGGCTAAAACTGGGAGAGGCAACATCAGCAGAGCCCTCGATGATGGATGTGCGGCCGGCTGGAACACGCACTGGGACTTTGCTGAGGAGTCTCACTACTCCAACATGGCCACTGTCTCTCTGCTGGTGTGACAACTGGATTGGGTCTTGGAGTATAAGACTGTCGGCCTTGAGACTGATTTACAGTTAGAACAGCCAATTGACGCTGTATTGCAGCCATCTGTTCAGTGAGTTGTTTGGTAATAATAGTCAGTGTCTCACATAAATTCTTTTCCTCTTCTCCATATGCAATCTGGGCTTGTGATGTTACCTCCTGTCTGGCTCGCCACATTTATGTAGCATACACACGAGGTGCATGTGTTAAATAGCAGATGGATATAGCTATAAAAAGTTAAATAATGATTGGGCTACGGAAGATAAAGTTCATCTTAAGGAGGTGTTGAAAAAGTAAATAATAACACGGAGACAGATCATTTAATTTTGGTGTTGGTACCATGTATTAAGTGAAACAAAGACAAACAACAATAACAATATCCCAAAATATTTCCAATCTGCAGAGAAATTCAATAATTCACAAGGAAAACAAAACAAAATACAACTCAGGAATGAAAGAGTACTCAGATCAAAGACAATTCATAACACACTGTAGGACTATATTCTTTGTTCATAAAAAATGAACACCACGTCCTGATAACACAAATGGTCCGTGAGACGCAAATAGTCCATAAGCCAGAGCTTAGTGAATGGCTGGGTGTGTGTGTATGTGTATACGAGTGGAGGGGATGAGCAGACTGCACAGCCTCCTACCAAACCCACAGGGCCTGATGATGTTGTTGGGGCAGGTTCTGTTCCAAGTAATAATGGCTCGCCATCAACTGGCCCGCAACTGGCCGCACCTGGCCTGTATTAAATAACAGGACCCATGGTTTAGTCACTACTCATAATTTATCACTAGCTAGTTTTATATTTCCATGTTCTATATTTTTATGTGTACACAATAGCATTCAAAAATACTGCATAAGTAATTGTCATAATTATATTAAATGGCCATAACAAAATTGTATAAAAATACTCAAATGCATGGAAATAACCACCCATAAATATTGGGATTATTTACAATATAACATTCCATTCAATACAATTGATAATCTTGTCATTCAGTATGTAAATAATCCATTTAAATACTTAAAGCCAAAGCATTGAAAACAAAGTGCTCAATTTACATTGTAATTCATGGAATCCAATGAAAACTCCATAGGAGCAAATGGGAAGCTAATGCTACCAGCTCCCACAGCCCATATAAATACATTGAGATTGCTTAATGCTATTAGCATTAAGCTAGCGAACCCTTCACTATAATACGTAAGGATACCAACGCCAATAGCAACATGCTAGCGAACACAACAACAACAGACTCACCAATTCCCGCAGATATTCGACGCACAGCGGCACCAGTCGGCTTCTAAAGACAACGATGGTGAACACTACAAGTGCAGGATCGCATGCTAGAGTTAACCAAGCATTTTAGATGAAAACCAAACGAAAAATAGCTTTGTTTGTGTAGAGACATACCGAGTGCAGCTGCTCCGGTGGCTTCCCCCTCACCCTACTGATTGGGGAAACTCACCGCAGCTTATAAACGCTCTTAAGTGCCATGATTGGTTAAGCCTTCACTGAGACTAACCATGTGACTCCTGCACAAAAATGTGAATGAAGGATGTGTTCATGTGACTGGGGAAAATAGCCATTTTATAATAACTATTTTAATAAAAATAACTATTTATATTTATTTATATTTTTATTTTTACTATTTTTTTTTTTTTTTTTTTTTTTATTTTTGTTTACACTTTGTTGATTTTGATTATAGTTGCCTAGGGCGCAAAAAAGTTTTTTTTTCTGGCAAGACCTCTTGTGACCATCGTGCAAATGCTGACAATTAATTATGGGCTACTGATCGATCATCGAACTGATTAAAATAATGTTAGAATAAAATACAATTGACATCAACAAAAACCATAAGATTTGATAACACGTCATGTTGGACTAATTTAAACACTTTCTGCCTGGACATGACATAATTATAATACATCATCATAACGCATTAATTATGCGTGGCGCACGCATAGTTTTGCCATGCATGTGCTCTGAAAGAATCATTTCTAAAAAAATAAAAATAAATAAATAAATATGAGTGAAAAAAGAAAATTATCAGGGGCACAAGGCAGGAGCCGGGAAGCTTACTTGCTTTTAATTCACCAAAAGTGCACTAAATGTATTTTGAAAGAGACCATAGGACTGTAATCTAGCATTCATGAATGAAAATAATTTAAGTATTTAAGCAATTTTCCACTGTATGCACAAAATGGTAATTAAATGGTTATGCTAATTAGATTAACTAGCTAACACCTACAAATAAATCACAATATGTAGTCTTTATTTTGTTGCCATTGTTGTCTGTTAGACTATTTTAGGCATTCCATATTTCTCATATTTCTCTTTGTTGTAATAAGTACTTTTCATTGTAGGCATAGTTGTGGGTGGCATTTCTCTGTTTGGGAGTTATGTTATGTTATGTTATGTTATGTTATGTTATGTTATGTTATGTTATGTTATGTTATGTTATGTTATGTTATAGTAAAGTTTTGAAAAATCAGCATTTTCTGAATTTTTTAAAGGGGGGGTGGGAGGGGGATCTAAAATCTCGCCTAGGGCTCAAACAGAGCGTGTCTATCAGATGTCTGTGCACAGCAGACGCTTTCCAGGTGAAGACGGTCAGGAAAGAGTTTCTGCGTCACATTGGTGTTAATAACCCGTCACACACGCTCAGAGTCGTGCTGTCTGTGCTTCATTCCGGTCGTGCTTGAGACAGCTGAGCAGGGGACAGTCTTAAGAATCAACACAGATCAGATGAGCCCACAGATGATCGGATGCATGCAGGAACGGGTCAGACAGAACGCTTTCGGAGCTCTGAACAATGAACAATAAACTGTTGTCATGGTTCTGGTGCTCCACTGTGAGACTATATGATTAGTAATATTGAAGTCCAAATGAATAGTAATATTGATGTTCAACTGAAGTCCTTAGCATTGCTAAGGACTTCATTTGAACGCGATTTTCGCAATATTTGGAGGTTTTTTTATTTTATTTTATTTTATTATTTTTTTTTTTTTGCACCCTCGGATTCCAGATTTTCAAATAGTTGTCAGCTTTCAGATGATGTATATACCTCAATTTTGAAAATATTAATAATAATTATTATTATTATTATTATTATTATTATTACTACACCTTTTTGTGGTCCAGGGTCATTTATCCAGGTATCACTAATAACTGGAATGCACCCATCTGCCAAAAATAAATAAATAAATAATAGTACTTTTTACTTTCTTAATGCATGTGGTCTTATTTTTTAATGTTTGAGAGAAACAGCGGTAAGAATTCATCCTGGAACACATGGAGTCCCTGAACGACACAGGAACGATCCAACTTGGCAGAAAATCACGGAAAAACAGTAAGCGGTTAAGAACGGTTCATATTTTACATGAAGGATTAATAAAACTTTGGTTTCAGAATCACACAAGGTTGGAAACACACTCTCAGAATGAACGCAACACGTAATATGAGACTGGCACAGTGCGCTGCTGTGTTATGATATGGTAAACTTTAACTTAGAAGAATAGGCTAAAGTTGGGGAAGAGAACGCCAACGACAACATGAAGTGGCTTCTGGATGTGTTTGGCATCTGAACTGCGATGCATTTCTAAATGTGAAACTGACAGAACTGGTTAATATCATTTCTCCGTGGTCTTGGTTGTTTGGAAAATTGGAAAAAACTGCTAATATATATATATATAATAAGAAGTACCGATGAATTGTGTATTACAATACCAATGCATTTATTAACCCAACAAACACAGAATGTTCCTCTAGCGTTCTCATTCTCTGTTGGCTCTTTTTTTATTCAGACAATAACCTTCCCAGAACGTTCTAGCATTAGCCGGAAATCAATAATAATTATTAGTTACAATAATCGCACAGAATTATTCATTAACCGTATTTTCTCAAGGCTTGTTCAACATTTCATTTCAGACTTAATGTTTTTAAACCACAGTAACTCAAGGGGGCGCTGTCATTAAACCAGATGTGTTATCATTCCAGCTGGCTATATATCAGCATGTTTACCTAACCTGCTTTATTAGGGCTCTGTGTCTCTGAAAGCGCTCGTGTTCACATGGTGAAATGAACATTTTCACAAATTCTCTCCACAGTTGGGCAGTTTGTAGAAAACACCCAGCAACACAAACACAGAAAATGACACCATTATGTTTCCATTAGGAGTGTTTTATTCCAGACTCGTTCTGAGTCCAAGCAACAGAAACTCAACCAACACACACAGCGTAAACACACAATCCCCACAAACTCACTTCATGAACACAGTCCAGACGTCAGTCAGAAGAATTGACCGCTCAATAACTATAAACAAAGCTTTAAACAAAAGCACCGTTCATCGTCTCGCAGCAGCACACGCGTGCAGGCAAGAGCTCATGACACACACACACACACACACACACACACACACACACACACACACACACACACACACACACACACACACACACACCACACACCACACACACCACTTTCTCTGTATCACTTTCAGACAGATGAAATCAGGCAACAAGAACAGACAGAACTTCTGTCCGTACAACCCAAACATCAACCAAGAACCGCAGCGTTTAAGGAGGATTCCTGACTGAGCTCCATCCATCTGTACCCTCTGGATCTCATCAGAAAAACACTCAGGCCACATTTCACCCCAAAATCAACACAAATCAAGAAGAAGAATTTTTTTTTTTTAAATCCCTGGTTTTTTATTACAATAATATAAAAAAAACAAAAAAACAACATGATTTAAATTTAGCAATACAAATAAAGCCATTATATACAATTATTTCACTATTTAAATTCTATGTTATTGTTTTTTTTTTCCCTCACATTATTATTATGATTTCTAACATTATGATAGTGTTTTGGTTCACAGAACATGCATTATTAAGTTTTGTTTAAATATGTTTAATTATTATTCACAAATCAAGCTTAATAACAATTGTAATAATAATATTAATAATATAATTTATAATAATAATAATAATAATTATTATTATTATTATTATATCAGCAAAGTTAAAGTAAATGAAATATTCATACATAATGGCAGGATTTACAGTATTGAATTTCAATTTAATTTATGCTGATTAAAGAACAGTATTACTGTAAAATTGAAACATTTGACAGTAATTAATCTAAAGAAACCCCATCTGAAAATTATGAATCATAAATAAAAAATTAAAAAAGCCTCTGGATGAAGCAGTTATTTTGGAGGGGCAATGTGTTTAATTATTATTAAAATTATCTCAAAAACTGGTTCTAAAATAATCCTAATTTAATTTAATACTAAATATAATTTCTTATTTATTTCATTGGATTTTGGGATAAAATGTGACCCAGACTGAAGCATGAACAAAAAAAGAAGGTATGTTCTGCTGAGATTCACCCCGAGTGCACAGTTTAACACCAGCAGAGGTCTGTTTGTGTGTCTCTCAGTCTGTTGTCTATGTGGCAGGGGTTTGTTCCCGCGTCCAGAGACGCTCGGTAGAGTCTGATGAAGTCTTCATAGAGAGCAGCACATCCCAGCCACGCTTCCTGGAACCGCACGGCGCCCGTGAAGAGGAGCTCGCCCTGTCCTGCTCGCGGGCCGCACCGCCGCGGTGTCTTCACACGACCCGTCCACCGGCCGCGCCCGCGCCCCCCGCCGCCGGACACAAACACACGGCTCTTCTGACGGTACACGTGACTCAACGACAACACCACTGACGCCTCACCTTCATCCTCCTCCTCCTCCTCCTCCACATGATGAACACTGCCGCGCACCACTGAGAGAAAGAGCAGCAGCAGTGACAGAGATTTACCATCATTTACAGAATAGAAGTCACATTTTTTTACATCTGAAATGTGCTGCAGCTTATATAACGCAATTAATATCATGTAGGCAAAACATGCATGAAGTATTTTCATTTTAATTAAGCTAATAGTGTAAATAATGGGGTAAATAAGAGTTTAAAGCAGTAACAAAACAGGTGGATCTTACCGAAGTCACTGGTGCAGATCGCCATCAGCAGCTCCTCATCAGCGCAGGGCCTGCATGCAGCTGAAACACACACACACACACACATGAACACATGTCCTGCCTGTCAGACTCCAGCTGTGTCTGAGTCCTGTGATCTCTGACCTTTGCCCTCTGACCCTGTTCAGATATTATCATCATTATCTGCCTCTCCACCAGCAAACCCCAGCATCTACATTACAGCATGATAAACATCTTAAACGTGTGTAAAAAGGCTTTTATGCTTGACTCGTACAAAATAATGGAAAAGTCTACCCAAAATCTACCCAGTGATATTGGAGCTTCTCCAGTGCTTAATACATTTAAAGGTTATATATTTGTGCTATTTAGCCTTTTAATATTTTAACACAAGTTTGTTTTTACTGTTGTAATTGTTGTCTGTGTTACAATGTCCAGTCGTAAAAATGCATGTTCTGTGAACCAAAATAGAACATTTTCAGAAGAGTTATTATTATAACAATTCTCAGAATAGGTTTTATGTTAGAACATTCTTTAATGTTTTTTTTTTATTTTATTTTATTATTTAACTAAAAATGTTTACAGAATGTTTCTTAAAGGTTATTTTTACATTTTAAATGTACATTTATAAAATAACTACTTCTACTTATTTTTAGGTTTTATTTATAAATGTTACACTTTTAATATAAAACTTAAAAATGTAGAGTGGGAACCAAAATCTTTCTCAGAACGCTCTGGCAACTGAAAATGCCTCCAAACAAATGCATAGAAAAAAAGCACAGTAACTAATAACATTTTCAACATTTTAAAGATTTACAGTTTAATGTTATAGATGTATTAATGTGGTTTAATTTTGATTAAAACTACAGTATCATTTATTATAAAAAGTGTTGCAACAGTCTGACATGTTTCACTCGAGTGATTCAGATGCTCTGATGAATCAGTGAACGATTCGTTCCAATGATTCAAACAGATCAGAAGTGAATCGGACTACACTGATCGTGCTGCATGTTTGTTTTTGCTTGTTATAGAAGACAAAATAATAAGACATTTATCATCTTTTCCTCAACACATTTAGTTAAGTCTCACAAACTGGGTGAAATGCAAACGTAAAGCATTTATCTCCAGACTCACCCTGAGAAACGATTCAGTGGAAATGTGATTCCTCACTTGATTTAACACTTTCAGACTCACACTGCATATAGATATGTTATTTTTAGGTTTTATATTCACAATTGTAAAGTCACTTTTACAAAACTTTCTATAATGGTTATGTTTTAGATTTTAACTTGTAAACCTTGCATTTTTTTATTATAAACTTCAAGGGAACCAGAAATGACTGCAACAGCTGTCTTATAAGCACTGCAGACTTCAGTTAAAAGGCCAGTTGAACCAACAAATCACAATGTGATAGCCCTTATGATGAACAGAACGAAAATTATTCACTGAAAATCTGACAAAAGCAGGGTTTTAGTCACATTGATAACTTTTATGGTACTTTTTTAGGAACTTGAGCTGGTATAAATCACAGTCCACTTTCATTGTTTACAAGAAAGAGTTAGGACATTCACTAACACACACACACACACACACTTTTCTCGCTGTGGACGCATCGAAGCCTGTCCAAGCGTGACTGTGAGTGAGACCAGCAGGTGAGGAGCTCAGGACACCTCAAGACTTACATGTTTATGAATCTAAAGCCCTGGGAATGGAGCGGGAAAAAAGACGGGAAAAGTGAGGGGGAAGGGAAACAAAATAACAAGAAATGCCAAGTGTGTGTACCATGTGGGGGGAAAGAAGGAAGAACAATTAATTTGAATATATTTAGACTGTGATTCTCTACAGGCAGCTGTGTGTGAACTGAATTATATCATTACATATTCCTTTTGAAACTATTAAGATACTCTATTAATTCTCATCTCACCTTCACTGTCTTTCATAACAAACTAACCAATGAGAGTGGACCTGAGTGAGCATCAGGCCAATCAGACGCAGCGCTGGCTGTGATTGACAGCTCTACAGGCAGCTTGACCCCGGAGGGACCTCCTGATTACTCTGTTTATTTTCTTATGTCAGGCTGAACATGGATCTGGGGAGCGGCGGGGGTTTTACGGCTTCTCTAAACCAGTCTTTCATGTGAATGACGCTCATCTGACAGTGTTGTTATTCAACCCCCAACACAACACTCTCTCTCTCACGCATACTGCTGTATCAAAGAGCTGCAAGATAGAGCAAATATTTACAATAAATTCTGTATTTTTTAAGGATATAAATAAGGAAAATTTAACTATTCGGTGAAAAACTTTAGGTTAAAAAAATGTAAAAATTTGAAATTTTGCCTTGGCAACTAACTGAACTAAAATATGTGTAAGTTCAAGTACTAAAATTATTCAAACTAAAATAATGTAAAAAATAAATTAATAATAATAAAATAAAATAAAATAAAAAAGCACATATCAAAATGACTAAAACTTAAACCAAAAATGAAAACTGAAAATATAAAAATAAAACTGAATATAAAATAGTACCATAAATAAAACAAACAAACAAAAAATAATAGTAATAAAACAATACTAAAATAGCACTGGGAAGATGGCTTTTTACATTCTTTAATGCCTGTATTTTGTAATAAATAAATAAATAAAAATAAGATAAAATAAGGTAAGTATGATTTTCTTTCTGTATTACACAATAACAATATTGTGAATTAAATTGGTGTTTATAAATAAAATATTACGATAATAATATTGTGTATTGTTACATGGGTGTATATAAATAAAATATTAAATATATATTTTAAACAATAATAACGTGTATTGATAATTGGTGTACATCAATAAATAAAATATGAATTAATTTCATGAAAATGTGGAAAAACATGCTCGATTATTATTATATTTGACTTATTGCATTGAATGTATTTGGTAACACCAGCTGTCTAAGCTGTGATTATGATTCTCAAAAAAAAAAAAAAAAAATCTTTTTGAGAGCAAATGAATAAATTTCCCTCATTAGGTGTACTGTTAGGCTCAGGGTTATATGATTCTGTATTACTGTTTTTATTATTACTGCGGAATTTTACTTCTGTTTTGTTTCAGTTAGTTTATTTATCTTTATTTGTATTTTTTCCTTGCTTGAATTTGAGGGGGTTCTGGTTTGTCTTTCAGTTTGTTAATAAGTGAAAATCAAAAAAAAAGCGTAAATCCGTCTGTGTTCTCAGCACCTGTAGGTGAGCAGGGCTCGTCTCCTGGCGTCTGTGTGGAGATCAGCTGATACTGAAACGCTGTGATTGTCCTGCTGATGTCCCGTCGCGCAGACGCCTCCACAAACAGCGCCCCCTCCTGCAGAGAGAAGCAGCCCACGCGTCCAGCCGCCTGATCCTCCTCCGTCAGCAGCAGCCGCAGCTCTCCGGTCCGCTCCACGTACAGCGTGGCCCCGCGGGAGTCCGGCCGCGGCTTGATGCAGGCGCGCAGGTGACCCTCCGCCGGGGGCAGGTTGGGCCTCAGGTTGACGATGAGGGCTCCTGTGGGATAGAGCCACTCCAGAGAGCCTTCAGCACAGCGCAGGTGCACCTGCTCCACGTCCCGCTCGCGAGCCTCGTGCATCAGACCACTGCACACAGAGAACCGTTTCTCAATGTTAGGTTTCACAACGGAGACATCATTTCACAAACCCTTGTGGTTTTATCCTCTGACTACATGAACCATCCTCCCGCATTTCAATATCAGCTGATCTCCATGCAGAGAGATACAACAATTTATACAATATCCAACACTGTATAAAAAATATTTATCTTTATCTATCTTATATTCATCTTAATATTCATGCATTTGCTCTGAAAATACTTTAAAGGATACTTTTTTTTTCCAGTCAAAGGAAATAATCACAATTTAGACAACCAATGTTACCAAGTAGATTTAAAATGTTTAATGCATGTGTGTAACTGAAAAAAGTAAGATAATAATAATAACAATAATCTGATTACTTTGACATTTCTTTCACCAAATGAGAATAAACTAAACTGAATGAATGAATTCAAATAATAACAATATTACATAATAAAATTAGTTAAACAAACCATATTACATTAAACTGAAAATATAAAAATAAAAGCTAATTCGAAATATTAATAAATACCACAACAGTATATAAACAATAATAAAATACAACTGGCAAGGCAAAGAAAATTCAGATTTATTATTTTTTATATGCATCCATTTAACAATGCACAATAATACTGTTTAATTAAAAAAAACCTTTTCTACAAAACAAAAGCATTAAAGAATGCAGGGACATCTTGCCAGTCATTCTAATATTGTTTATATATTTTTATAGAATTCATTAGCTTGCTTCATATTTTTTAATTTAGCTTGTTTTACAAATTTTGTTTTGTGCTTTTCTCATTTTTATTTATTTTTCTCAGTCAACAGAGAGAAACACAACTGCTCGTTTTTCAAATGGCACAGAAATCTGAGAGCTTGAAGAATCGGGATGTGCACAGCCTTGACCCCTCAGATGAACATCAGGAGAGATCAGATGTCGAAAGAGTGAGATACTGAGGAGGGTTACGTGCAGATGAAAGACATCACGCAAGCGTCATCCAGGTGTGACGTGTTCATTTTCCCCGCTACAGCGCTTTCAACTGGCTGTGGTTTGGTTTATTTGGGGATGATTACAGTGTTTGTGTGTGTTTCGGCTGGATCGCAGCATTGCCAATTGAGTTTTGTCAAGTTCATAAGTTCAAAAAATGATCGGCTGATTCAAAAATACAAATTGATCATATTCCTGTATTTCCACCAAATAGTGAAGGTCTGGATCTTCACGAGGTTGAGTAAAGGATGGCTGAACTCAGCTGATGGGTTCACGGCCGGGCATGATAACTGAACTGACGGGGTTTGGTTTCTGCTGAAATCAGTGCCAAATGTCCTCAGAGGAAAAGAACCAAGTTTCGAACACATGACCCCGAAATTCCCCGCCATTTCATCCGGCTTGCTTTTAATTAACGTCATTAAGTCATTTTCTGGAGTCAATTAAGCCGTGCAGCGCGTAATAGAGGCCAGATTCGGCGCGGTCTGCTTCAAAGAGTCGAATGAAGGAGTTGAAAGGAAAAGTGCGAGTCAGCTTCTAAACCACAACAGAAAAAGAGAGAGAGAGAGAGAGAGAGAGAGAGAGAGAGAGAGAGAGAGAGAGAGAGAGAGAGAGAGAGAGAACGAGAACAGATGGGGATGAACGTCACTGTGGGCGCAAAAATCAGCTTCGCTTTAGCGCTGAGCAGTCAAATCAGGACGCTTCCTTTTTGGAATCTATTATTTTGGAATGTATTATTTTCATGCAGTGACAGTAAATTGTGTCAGATACTATCTTAATGATTCATACTTAACCGTTTCAGAATTGACTCCCAAACTAATCCGTCCGAATTGACGAACAAACCCTCGCGAATCCGAGCACTGAAGAAGTGGTTCATAAGAACAATCGGTTCGCGATTCAGTGTCTTCAGGTAAAATGTCTTAACATGTCCAATAAGGGCATGCCCGGACCTTCCCCATCACCTCACAGGATTTCATGATTTAAAACTAGTGCATATTATTACACTTCTTCTTAACATTTATTACGAGTCCTAACATTT